>NW_015114876.1:0-101006 GCF_001443285.1 Poecilia latipinna
GTTTCTTTTGGCGTAGCACCACCACAGGAGAAGGCGAAGAGGTTTTCCTGATTACTTTGACACAGTGCAATGTGAAAGCGAACCGCAGAGCTGAAAATGTAACAGATGAAGCAAATGCTGTCTTCATACCATTTCCTCCCTAGCAGCTACCCAGGTAACATCCCGTCTCCCAACCTGCACATCCCCAAACTCTCTCAGCTTTCCTCTTCAACTTGAAATCTTACTCCCTTCCTTTTCTAATCTTCCCATCTGATCTCTGCTCCCCATCTTTTTGTTTCTCTAAACCACACTTTACAGCAGGAGTCACGTCCAACTTTTCAACCGTCCCTCTTACTTTTATTTCTCAAATCACTCTGGACACTTCCACCCCGTTTTCCTCTCCTCAATTTTGCACTGCCTTTTGCTTTTGCTAGTTGACCCCTGGGACTGTAACTCAGGCTTACGTCCCTCTTACTCTTTCCAGGATTACTTCTTATCTGTCTCTACTACCACACACCTCACCGTAGTCTTACAGTCCTTTTACAAGCACTAACAAGCTATATAAAGAGTTACAAATCAACACAGTTTGCACCTTTGTACAGAGTCTGGAAGCAAATAAGCAGCTTATAATCAGGTCCAGCATATTTCAGTCAAAGTGATGTAGATGGAGGGGGGAAAAGCTTCCCAGGACATATTTTTAACTTTGAATAAAATGTAGACAAGAAGACAGAGACATGAAGTCCAATAATGAACCACAATGACCCTACAACAGGACAAGAGTGTCGACGTTTGGATCAAACAGCCATTTACTTTCTCTGTAGCAGCTTGGGTTCCTGCTCTGGTTTGCAGGAGGGATTGTGAGAGTCTGCTGCAACAGCTGCTCTGATGGAGATGAAATACTAAAAATAAATACTATTTTATGTAATTATTAAACAGTGGACTTTAATAACTTTACTAATATATACATTTTCAAGTCACAATACGCTTATGACGACTTGTGACTGCAAACAAAGATTCTTTATAGTTGGTACAATGATATTTTAACTACTTATTTGCTTCTTTATTGAGCAATAAATAACAGAGGTAGAAAACACAATAGATCAGATATAGACAGAGTCCTTATTGTGCCAATAAAAATGTTAATTGTGAAAATATTTGCATTTGTCAGGGGATTTGCAAACGCTTGTAGTTTCCATTTGTTTTAAACACTACAAGGTCATTTCCTTTAGCCATCCCATTGCTCCACAAAAGCAACAAGAACACCAAAGTCCTGAAAAATGCAAAGTGTAGGGCTAAGAGTGAGGAACAATAAGGAAAAATGGGAATCAGCCTAGGAAAAAAAGTGAATTTAAATACAAATTTAGAGTTTATAACTGCTAATAAATTAAATATGAGTAATTTAAAAAACTAATTGAGTTATAAATTACCACAAAAATAATGTTCCTTTCAAGATAATTTAGTTTATTCAGACATTTTGAGTCTCTTCCCCAAATTAAGATAATTTCCCACATTTTTATTGGATTTAATGTCAAACTGCTTTTTAATTGCTGGTAAATCAGCTG
Organism: Poecilia latipinna; assembly: GCF_001443285.1. Lineage (NCBI taxonomy): Eukaryota > Metazoa > Chordata > Actinopteri > Cyprinodontiformes > Poeciliidae > Poecilia > Poecilia latipinna. The sequence continues at coordinate 1,542 of NW_015114876.1, forward strand.
GTAGATCTTAAGCATAACTGGGATTTTTTTTAACTCTACCAATATTTGCTAATTATGCAACTTTAATGAAGAGACACTTTTGCATGTAAAATGGATTAAAAAAAGAGCAACTTTTCTGTGTAATTGTTCTTTTCTGTTTTGGCATGCCTCTGTAGAAAATGATTCCCTTTCCAAAAGCTTCTGTTAAGAAAATAAATTTATAATATGCTAGTTTTAAAACTTAACATGTCTTGACTGAAATAGCCCAATTATAGTTTTCAGATTAATAACTTATTTTGCCCTATTGACCTTTATTTTATCTGTAGTTGCAGCAGATTGTTTGCTCAGATCTTTCTGAAAGTGCCTTTTGTCTGTCTGGGAAACAATCAGGAGAAGTTCCAGCTTTTCACACTTATCTGTGAAAAGCAGGAGTCCAGGCCAGTACAGGAGAGTCTCTGCTTCCACTCTGTTCAGACAAAGGGGACAAGTGGCTTTTGATCTTGGAAACAAATTGCAGGGAGTTTCTAACTTTAAAGAGTGTCAGAGACAGCTCCTGGTTGGATGAGCAAAGATACGCCTTATTTGAATAAATTAAAAGACAAGAATACGCCTTTACTATAAAAATTTGTGCACGTGAGGAACAAACTAGATTTGCTCTTGCAATTCTCCAAAGATGTCTTTACACGTCTCTGCTTTTCTTTCTTTCCTTCTTCTTTCCCATTTGTATCAGGTAAATGAATGTATGTCTCTGTGGTTCTGCAGTTTCTGTTGTAATTTCATACGTTGTCTTCTATTGGATTAAACTCTAATTCTGTGACGTCAACACTCATTGTTGTTTTCTGTGTGGCTACACGCGGCCCGCTGGGAGAACCTGGGATCCGTAAGAAGATTGAGCCAGAGATATTTCCCAAAAATATACTATAACTTAAAATCTTCAACACTTCTTACACCTATTGTGCTTTCTCCGACTTTATTTAAACACCAGAATGAGACTGAAAATAAATACATCTCCTTTCTGAAATACCCACTTCCACATAAAGGAATATTTTTGCTGTGCAAACTGTTTGCACTTTGGTAAGGAGTGTTATTGTATTGGATTTTTATTCTCCCGACTCGCTGATCACCTATCAGGACCAGTCGACCATAAAAGCTTTCGCTCTCAGACGCTTTTTGGGTTCATCTCCAACTATTACAGCATGTGAGATCACTCTGATATCATAAAGGTGTTGAAAACGCCGTTTGCACTGCTATATAATCACCAAAAAATGTTTGCCCCATTTCTGATTTTCTTTTTCTTGCATGTTTCTCTCACTGACAAGCATTTTTCCACTTCTTAATGATTAGGTAATGACAAAAATATATATTGCTCATCAATGCTATGAAGATAGTTTGAAAATATAAGGTGAGCACTTAAAACAAAGAGTTTCCAGCATATACAGAAGCACAAATGTTACAAAGCTCCTTTGTTCTGGTTGGTTCATCTTGCCGGCCACTTCATGAGGGTTAATAAAATTCCACTTCTTCCCTCCCACTGGGCCCAGTAGTTAAAAGCTTTCCTGTGTACTTGTCCTTGAGACCAACCAATGTCGTCATGGCTTTTAACTCTGGCTGCCCTCTCACCATTTCCTTGTTGCTGTTTTACAAAACAGGGTTGACCCTGGTATTGGAAAAAAAACAAAACCTACTACTGCTGAGTCCTACTCACATTTTTCTGAACCTGTTTGGAATCGAAAAGCTCTGGATTTAATATAAAGTGAAGATTATGTAATAAACTTTCACTTCCTCCATGAACAACCATACCACCTAACAGAAAATTATTTTCTGAAACTTAAACTTCACGCTGAGTCTTTCAGAGCTTCTATTGGCTTTTAATAAAAATACTATTTTTGCATCTCCTGCTTGCTAAATTTCCCTTCTCTCATCGATGTATGGCCCCTGGAAAAGAAAGAGAAAAAACTGTTCCAGGGTTATTTTCAATTTAAAAACTGCTCTAACACAACTCCCAATAACAAACTGATGTTCATATGTGAAAATCACTCTGGCTTTCTGACAAAAATGTGCATCACATTAGCTTTGGCCTCTATTGTCATGGAGAAAAAGGAACTAACCAACAATTGCTAAAATAAATCAGTACTTTTCTGATCCTATTTCATGTTTTTCCATTTTTATCTGATTTCTATGTAGCTAAAGAAAACATTTTACATGCTAAAAAAGAGAAAACCTGAAACGAGCATTAAATGAGATCCAAGTTTTCCTCGTCTCAACGGGAAAATCAACACAACTTTCTCTAGTTTTACAAAATGAGCTTTACTCACCAGTGTGCAAACATAAAAGCACATCTGCATATGCATGAAAGCATTTTAAGTGCTCACCATAATTTGCATTCGAACAGCGACATCATCTTCCACTGCATTAAATTTTCTACACCCACCTAAACTCTCAGCAGGACCTGCTTCTGAGAACGCCGTAATGAGTGTCAGTTGTTTCTGTTTTAACTTCTGTTTGAATTTATCTGCAGGGAGGTGCACGAGTGTGTGTGCAGCGAAGGCGAGGATGAGGAGGAAGGAAAGGTTGACAAGTTCATCAGCACCTCAGTCACTCGGAATAGGCCCCTTGAGCTGCAGGCGCTCAGGTCTGACAGGCATTTTCCACTTATCCCTGACCGTCAACTCTCTGCCGATGCTTTGGTTCACTTGAATATTGCAAGAGTCTCTCTCTGATGCTCTGCCTTTACACTTCTCCACATCTTTCCTCATGTTTTCAACCATCTATCAGCTGCATCTATTCCCGTATTGATGGCTTCTAGCAGTTCCACTTGGATCCATACTGCAATCATGTCCTTCCATTTCTCCTCCACACAATCTCTCAGTCTCCCTGTCATTCTTAATGACAGTTTCTCACTTTTACATTTTTTGATGGAGGCTATGAGGTCAGAGTTTAAAAGATCAAGCGTGGACACACTAAACATAGTTGAAGGCATTTTTTAATATCTAGATTCTAATTGTATTTTTAATGTACAGTTTTAATCCATCTCACTGCTCCCCGAAGCTGCCTGATTCTTAGACCTTCTTAAATCTATTTAGCGAGTGCAGACGGAAGTTGGGGAATAATTATCCGCACAATTTGCATAAGAATGACACTGCCTTCTGTATTCCCTCCACATACTGCAGCTCCATATTTGAGTTTTAAGCTTCTGTCACATTGATTGTGTCTGATAAAAATCTGTGCGAAGGAAGGATATGCATCAGCTAGACTTTCAGCTGGATTTATGATCTCTCAAACGCCCAAGAGAGAAAATTAATACTTCTTTTCATCAAACTCCACTATAATGCATCAGTACCTTCAGGAGGAAGTCCTAGAAATGGGACTGGGTTTTTGCAGACACCCAAATTTCCTGCTGAAATTGCTGCAGGGTTTCCAGCATTTTGACTCCTTTATTCCCCCATGTTTCACAAATTAGGAAGGGCAAAGGGTGCATAGGAGTTTGGGTTCATGCATCAACTGATACTGCTGAAAATAAATGGCAAAAACTTACTTAAATTAGGAGGGTAAATAGTCACATTTCTACTAATTATCTCAACTTCATAATCAGCAAAGTGTAGAGAAAGAATGTCATGAGCTATGACTGAAACTGCAGCTCCATTAAAAAAAAGTATGCAAATAATTATCAAGCTGGATGTACCATTTTCTCCTTCATCAGCCTGCAGCTCTTTATCTGCCATTGTATTAATTAGCCTTTAATGCATTATGCACAGGACATAGGTTTTGAAGCTGCATGTAAGTGAACAGATCTGATTATGATAATGGCAAAAATGGCTCAGAAACACTGACACAGTGAAGATAACCCTTGTAGCAGAGAACAGTAATAAATACAGCGATGTAAATGCAAAGCAGACAGCACCCAGTACCCACTCCATTTTTAATACAGCTCTCAAACTACAGGCTGGAAGACATATAGATATGTCTGCCACTCCCCGATTCCAGTAACCTCTGACCTCACGCCTCCATTTTAGCCGCTATCGCAGCTTTAGGGCTCACGGAGAAGCAGAGGGAGCAACAAATTGTGTTGTGAAAAAGAGTGGTTGAGACCTTTGCTACGGTTGAAAACAAAGTTATTAAAATGTGAAGTAGAAAGAGAAGAGGCAAGCAGAGAGGGCCCAAAATGGAGGTGCAAGCAAGAGGACAACAAACGTTGATGGGGTGGAATAACACTGGTTTACAATTACCTGTGGCTGCAAAGACGATGCTTGAAATCAGTTTTTTATTCAAAAACACATTTTACGAAATCTAATCCAAACACATCTTTACCAGTATGTTTTTGTTGGCATGCTGTGATTCACAGAGTTTGCTTTGCAAATCTCTTCCCTTCATTTGCAAACTTTAAAGATGGTTAAACTGAATTTATAAATGATTAACATTGTAGATTAAGAAAACCTGTCATGCTCACCATGAGAAAATTATAAACAAACTCTAATAAAAGGAGAAAACCACTGACAAGTGTCACAAAACAAGACAATGATGATGAATGACTTACAATTCTTAAAAAAGACAAAGTCAGGTAGCTAATCTGTCCACACAATGAGAGACAGATTAGATTATTCCTCCTGATCACACTGGATTAATCAGAACTGATTAAAAGGAAATATAGTAATATAGTATTTTATGACTGGAAATTCTGTAAAACATTCAATATGTAAAGCAAAGTGAGTCATAACTTAAAACTGACACGATTCAAAATCAAAGCTGTTCAAGGAAAGCAGTCGAATTGCTCATTTGTGGAGATCAACCATGACGAGGCTCATAATCCAAACGTTTGACTGGCAACAATTTATTCTTTATAAAAACGTAAGGCCAACTCTGCTCCTGACTTATCTCCTCCTCTCATACAGCACTCTGTTTCTGGTTAGACGAGGTCTTCGTGAGTACCTCAGCCCACCGTCTCTCGTGTTTTCAAAATATTCTTTGATGATCCGCCAAACTGTAGCTTCCACAAAAACCAAGCCAGTTCGATGATGACATGCTGACATCACCCTGCTGCAGGACGATGCAGGAAAAATAAACTTTTGGTTGTTTAAACTCTCTTCCTATATTTACTTCTTGATCCAGAACTTTTTTTTTTTTAAATACATACTTCTCTCTTATTCCTGTTGGAAGTATCCACATGTGCATGGCACAAGTGATGCATTCAGGAGCATCATGAAAAACGAAGCTTCAAGCAAATCTGATCCGGGTGGGTAACAATTACAATGGACATATTTATACATTTACATTGGGAATTGTGCCATTTTTGTTTCTAAGGTGGAATAAATCTTGAGATATTATGGCCTAAATGAGAAAACACATGTCAGTGAAGCAACTAAATCTTTCAGTTTTGTCTTCGTATAAACTATAAAAGAGGACAGGAAAAAGAAAAATTCAAAATCTACAAACAAAGAGCGTCTAACCAACAGAACATGTGCTTGCACATATTCACATTGTTCAGAATTCACTGCTGAATCACAATGCCAAGCTGAATATAGTATAATGAAGTTGCAATCATCGTTCATTATCCTCCACACGTAATTGACATTTTTGATTAATGTGTGCACTTTTTTGTTTCCTATTTTTGCAAAGACAAAAATAACCACGTAACTGCGATTGACACCTAATGTGATTAAGAGCAAGTATTAGGGCAAAATAAGCCGCACTGTAATTTGAAAACAAGTGTTTGAATAATTGCAGAAGGAAAGAAAGAGCAGCTTGGAGCTGAATCGCAATTATCTACTCCAGATGAAGCCCCAAAGAGAGTGTGAACAATTTCTTCCATCTTCAGTAATTTATGTTGTATTGTTATATTATTTAATTTTAAGGTTAAACAAATCCTGCCTTGCTGCAGAGAACCCCCTACCAAAGCGGATTCGTTTTCCGTCTATCATTTTACTACTTCTAATAAAATTTAACAGTCTCTCTGTAACCACTGAAAGCAGTTTTACCTTTTGCTTTAATATATCCGTCTTGTCAACTTGGCCTTTAATTACTTCATTCTCACACTGTCCTTCGCTGTAACACCATGAGTGTTTCTACTCATTCAGAAGCCCCTAAATAACAATGTATTATCTGTAAATTCATTGTGCTGCCTTAATGATCATTTACTCTCATTTTGGATTTAAGATGAGCCCCCTTATAGTTACTCATACAGGTTAATGACTTCCAGCCACAAGTGAGCCAAGAAAACAGCTTAGCGAACACATTCATCATGTGAAATTAAGCAGATCTTCATAAAGAGAAGTGGACCGACCAATGAGTATTAGAAGAAGGTCAACACGATTATGTGCATCTTGTATAATGTCACTATGTCCACCATAATTCAACCTGATTACCCAACTATCTGGATATAAATATCTATGCAAGACAAAATATCTATTAGGACTTCACATCGCTAGTCTTAATGGATTCTCATTAAGACTTTAAGGAACTCAAATCTACAGATACAGTAAAATCCTGCAAGTATGGGAGAGAAATGTTTGTACAAATAAACAAATCCAGCAGAATGACACATTTACTCCTTTACAATACATATACCCTACTTATAAGTGGGTATTTGTATTGTGCATACTACTTTTATGCATTTATAACAATCTAATGCACCATATTATCCTTTGTATACAAGTTGATTTAATAAATCTATTTAGAATTTTCACTAAAGTTTTGCTCACAACCTCTACTGAAATGCTTTTTCTACAAATGAGCTTTTATTGTGTTATATTTGGATCATGTGAAGCACTTGTTGTTGAATATGTTACACAAAAACTTTGTGTTCACATTACAATGCAGCTCTACATAAAGGTCAACCCCTACCTTAAAGAGATCCAGGATTGGTTGAACACGTTGGTCTAATTATGTTATAATTTTCCTATTAACTAAAAAATTGCTGTTTGTGTTCTGGCGAAACTTGTAATTACTTCAAAAATTTACATCTTTTGTTATATTTTTATATTTTTCACCCATAGAGGTCGATATTTTTTCACCCACTGGGTTGATGATGCACAATGGTCCATTCTGTACTGCAATCTACAGACTAAACACAGGAAGGCTAACTTTACCTGAGTAGTTATCATACTGCGTTTGACTGGTGTAATTTTAGATAATGCCACACGGTGTCACTGTTGGCTGTAATTAAAAAAAATAAAATAAAATAAAAACAGTGAGGTGAGTCTGGATCATTTTCCACATGAAAAAAAAAGAGCCCAGTGGGACAGAGTCAGAGCCTAACAACTTCCAAAGGACCTACGTTTGTGCCCTCAACATTTCTCTCCAGAAGACTGAGTTATTTATACGAGCAAAACTGACAAGGGCTCTAACAAATGATCATTTCCTTAACGAGCCAAAATTAAATGCTGCGTTGCCGTGCTGAATCAGGCAGAGCTGGAAGCTCTTTGAAATGCTAACGGAACTATACTGTCTCCGATACTGAAACCACTGATCCGACCGGACTCTAAACCGCTGTTACCACAGACACCGGATTGGTAACAGCTACCAGACCAGACACAGAGCTACAGACACAGAGAAACATCAGAGGCAAGCAGCGCTAATGGAGCTATACTGCTGCTGGTACTGAATATGAAACCACCGATCCGACCAGACTCTGAACAGACGCAGAGCTATAGAAGTACTTCTCGGATCACACTTACTTATCGGTAAATGTCATTCATTGTTTCATTTATGAAGCTGAAGTCAGCAGCAGCTCCAATGGCCAACTCTGTCCTCTTCCTCTGCTTGGTCCTCCTCATCTTCATTACCTCTTTTGATTTCTACATTCCTGTCAATTTCAACGCTCCAGTTTAATTTGAAAAGGCTTAAAGGAGTTACTCATCACTGGATGGAGCTAGCGCAGTTCGACATTTAGACGTCATTTACCCAGAATGCCTTGCAGCAACATTCATGTGACAATACTTTATTAAAATTTATAAAAACTAAACAGCCTACAGTATTATTACTGTATTGTTTTTACATCTAAAATAAATAAAGTCTATTGTTACAAATAATTATGGATCCCTTTAATAGCGCAACACTGTGCAAATTTACACTGCATGTTATGCAATTCACAGTAAGTGACAGACACACAGCACAGTAGAAGCACCTGGAAAGCTGATTCAGACTCAGGGTTCATTTACTCTTCCTCTCCATGGTTGTCTGACTGGACAAATCACGCAGAGATAAAGTGATTTATTTCCAAATCAGACAGACTTGGACTCAACAACTCAAAAAGGAAGATTTTACTGGATAGATCCATCTACAAGATCGGTGTGCAGTTGTTTTTGTCTGGTGTATTGAAACGTCTTTGATCACAGGTTGTATTTTAGAGAAGCAGCTTCACTGATAACAGTATTTTGGGTAATAAAGTAAATTTGGTTTTGCTTAATAAAGAAAAAGTAAAAAGCATTGCAGTACTTCAGCTCATTTCTGACTGGCTACAATTATCTCCTGCCGAGATAAAAGTTTTCCTTCATGTATAAAAATCTCACATGACATCATGTGAAAAAATAAAAACTCCACAGGAATTGACTTGAAGATGAAAAATATTAGCAGACATTGAAAATTAGGGGCTGCCAAACCAATTCATGTGCAAACATCCTAGAAGCCTAAAAATAAAAAGCAGCCATTTGCAGAAATATAAGCTTAGTCGCCACACACTTGGATTTGCTTTCAAAGATTTTCAGATGTTTTGCCAGAGAACTGACGTGAGTTATTTTCTCTTTAAATCTGATGAGCTAAAGTGAGGCTTTACTGAGCGAATTACTGCAGCAAATGAGCACGACTGAGGTCTGGTATTTAATGAGATGCAGTATTTAACATTTGCATTTACCTCAGTAAAAGTTTAACAAATATTGCACATATTTTTGGAAAACGATAGGGTCTCGCAGCCTTTTTAAGTATATAACTTAATCTTGTTAAAGGGATATTAAAGCAAACGTCACTGGAAAAAACCAACTGGCACTTAGTGGAACTATAAAGTGTGCAGCTTCTCACTGTGCAGAAAAGCAAATTAAAGCTAACAGAAATGCAACATATGAGCAGAAGTGATAATGTAGCACAGGTCCAGCTCTAAAGCCTGAAGTTTACAGCATGTTAACAACAAAACAGCAACAGGAACATTATCAGAAAACAGAATAACCCGAACAATCTGCAGGAAACGGATCAATACAAAAAGAGTTATTTTTCTGCGTCTTACGGCTGATAATCGTTTGTAAATAACTATTAATACACAATGACACTGATAAGTGACTTGGAGTCTGTGGGGAAATTACAAGGAGAGGCAGAGGTCTGGAAAGTCCTTTTCTAATATATCACTGTAAACGCAACAGTGGAGTAAAAACTGGGAGTTGTTGTTTAGACCGTCGGCTCAGTAGTTTCAGGTGTCGTGGGTAAACTTGCATGTGCAGAGATGAAAAATTACACACCCGAAAGCGTTGGGTTATTATTCAGCAATGGCAAGCCTTTGCACCGAGGCAGCATGAAAAACAAGCAAATGATGAAATTCAACCCTTTCACTGCTCAGTGTATTACTATCAAACACAAAACAAGAGAATATGCACATGCGATGCTTCACCAACGACTGACATGAGCACAACAAAACATATAGGATTTTTATTTTCTAGTTGATGAAAGAACCAATTGCATCTAAGATGAGTTTTTATTGAGATGCCCTGTTCACAAAACCTTCTGCAATACGTTTTAACAGCTGGTTTCTCATTCACACATTTGTCACAGTAGTCAGTGCTTCCACGAAAAGGCACATAGTGAATAAAGGTGACGTATTTAGTAACAACGAGAAAAATTTCAATACCATCTGCTAAATGAACAAAGATGGCAGTTAAGGGATGACTACAGAGGTCAGTGACAGGAGAAATAAGCACAAGTTGATAGAAAAATAGAAGCAACCACACAATAGCGCTACTTCTTAATAAATACATATTTACAACCAAATGCATTTTCATATCAATCCAAGAGACAGAAGGTCTTTTGCAATTAATTGTAACTTCTAAGTTTCTTTCTGGTACAAAACATGTTTTTAGTGATAGAAAATGTTTTGTGGAGAAAAAGGTTTTCATAATAAAAATATTTTATTTTTGGTATTTGGTAGATGACATGATGAATTTGGAAATTGTGCTCATTAAATGAATGTTTTGTTGGGTAAAAATATTTTCTGGTAAGCCTATTATTTATTTGAAAAAGCATAAGAAAAAAGCACTGCAAAGAAACTCGGGTCCACATTTCTCCTTCGCCTGCACCAGTTGTTGAGAAACGTTTTCTGTTTACCATCATTCCATGTTGCTGCTGTTAACAATGGGCTTTTTTTTTTTAAATCACAGCTAGTATAAAGCTGATTGTTGTGACACAAAATAAATACAGCCTTTTCTGAGGTATTTTTTGTGTGGTATAGAAAAATAAATGGTACAGTACAAGAGTAGAGCACACAAACCTTCAGAAACAGACCCTCAAAGTTCAATCAATGATCCCTCTGCAGTTTTAACACATTTTGTATTCTAAACAACATGAAGGTGGAAATGTTATTCTAGGGTTTATTTTTACAGCAGTTTTCTAAAGTGTTAAGATCTAAGCGGAAGGAAACTCTATTGAGGTTAATGATTTCAACATGAACCCAACCAGTAATTAGTTACTGATCCTGACTGCAGAGTCTATTCACTAACACTCTTCATTTATATTTAAACTTTTCAATTACTGCGTCTTGAAGACAATATTCCATCAATGAAATGCCTGGACAAAACCGCACTTTAATGTAGTTAGATATTTGCACATTTAAAAATAAGAAATAGGTAAAATAGAAAAAAAAAAGGTTAAAAGCTGTTTTCCTCCTGCAGGATTGGAAATCCACGAATAATATTCCCCAGAAAACGTGACAGAAACACAAAACCTTACTGACTAATTTTGGTCTAGTTTCTAGTCTAAATATCTTAGCACACTTGAAATAAGACAAAACTAACTTAAAGTAACTTTTCAGTAAGAAAAATAATTATTTTTAAGTCTTCACTTCCTAATATTGATGATAAAATACCGGCTCAATTGGCAGATTATTTCACTTATAACCTGGGGAAAATGTCTTGCTTTAAATGAAATAAACTTTTTAATCAATATTAAAGAATTATTTACTTAGAGCAAACTCTTATATCATATAAAGCTACTAATAAGTTAGTACACTTGAAATAAGACAAAACTAGTATATTTGCAGTAGAAACTAGATCAAAATTACCTGGTAAAACTTTGTGTTTTTTGCAGTATAAAACATTTTCTTTATAAAAGGTAGTTTCTCTTTTACAAACTTCAAACCATGAAAGAAAATTATATCACACGCAATCCTTGTTTTTCTTTCATGTGTCTATTTTAAGAATACAATTTCACTAATTAGCTTCTTCTGCCTATAGAGAAGTATGAGTAGAGCTTTATAAAGTAATCGAATCTTGCACCATTTTTATTTAAATTGGTTCTTTTGTTGCAAATTTTAAGTATTACAAAGTAAACAAAACCTCCCAAATACGTGTAATCTTCAACAAGAAACTAAAACCTGAGCTGTACCTTAATGTTTCATTCAATTTGTCATATCAGATGCAAAAATATAAATCTGAGAATAAAATCAAACATGAGCTTGTTCTAGTTTCAATAATAAAACAATTGGAATGAACTAATATTAGCAATCTGATAACTAATTTCCTTTGAAATGCTAGTGAATAAAACCTACATGCAAACTTTAATTAATACATTATTTCCCCCACAGTTAGTTTTAAACTGTGAGAGTGTTGCATGTTTTGAATACTGAATAATAATAAATGTGTTAAACTCTAATCTAAATTTGCTGTTTCATTCAGTAGAGCAAGTCCATGCTTAAAAATGTCAAATGTTTCTTCAACTCTCACTCTGATTGGTTGTTCAGGCCCTTGTGATGCCTCCCTTCACTTCCTAGGCAGAGGAACCATCAGTGCAAAATAAAATAACATTTTCCCCCGGATGAATCATGAATAACTAGAAAATATGGTGATATCAATACATATTAATGAGAAAAAAAGAAATCAATTTTGGTAGAAACTGTGAAGTACTAGCTCATCTTTTAAGAACACCATTTTTGGTATCAGATCTTTTTCACACTGCTCACCCATAAATATTCCTCCTTTCCCACCTGTCTGTCTGCCACAAGTAGTCATGCTGAGTAATTGTGCAAGTAAGATCTCAGATCAAATATTCCTTCAGCTCGTCTTGTGCTGTCAGGACATGTTTAAAACGGCAAACATTCCCCCATCACAGCTGATGGTGACAACCAACCAGCATATTCACTTTACAGGGAAACACACATCTCATCAGAAAACACCAGCCAGTATCACAGCAAGCAGCGTGGGACGGGTTGTTGTTGTTTCACTACATGATAGACAGTTACTAACGGTGATAGTCGCTCTGCAGAGCGGCGGGTTGTGGAGTTTGCATCCAGATCCGTGGACATCCAAGCAACTATTCTTTGAATAATGAATGTGGAGAGAAAGTAAGACAGCAACTGCCAAAGCAGAAATGAGTGGAGACAGAGCAAGCACTGCTGACACAAACTTAGCAGGATGATATTAGACTGAGAATAGCTGGAAGTCCTGTTCTCTTTTTTATTTCCTAGACAAAAGGTGAGAGAAACATTCTGGATATCCGATGCTTTGAATGCCTTTAGAATAAATGACAAAAGAAAATCTCATAGGGAAGCTTCAGATCTGAAAGAAACAATTAGAAGTTCAAAATTATTCTTAGAAATTGTCTCTCAGAGGAAGGACAAAGCTCTGTTTGCTCCCTAAGCACATTATGCAAGTCGTCAAAAGTTAGGCCAAAGACTTGACGAGACTTTAATCATGCAGATTCTTGAAATTTAGCCAGCAAAGTTTTAAATCATTTATTTTTCTTTGTGCAAAAGGGGGGATGTTGCCTGTGCAAGCAGGTCATGTTTTCTTACCGTTGTGTTTATTTCAATCCAGAAGCTTTAAGCCACATGTGTCAAACTCGAGGCTTGTGGGCTAAATCTGGCCCGCCGTATGTTTTTATGTGGCTCTCTGGACTCCAGACTCAACACTAAGTGTGCTTAAATATTATGTTATCAAATCAATGCAGTTTTTATGCGTTTACTGCCAAATTATATCAATCAGTCCCTCCAGTTTCTTGACATTTATCGTGGAAATTTATGCAAATTTTTTGTACCAATATATAATTGGGAGATTTTTCTCAAAAATGGTCAAAAACTAAGCAGCTGTCTCAGCCTTAACTGATGTCAGAGCACAAATATTTCCAAATTAGTACCACAAACACTTTGATTTTTACTGCAAAAAAAATCACAAAAAGTATCACAAAATCCTGGAGGGACTGAAAAGATGTTCAATAATATTTAATTTCCAGAATTTATTGATATTTGAACAGTTTAACAGCATTTCAATCTTGATTTGATATTGAAGTGAAAAGGAGTTTGATGTACCCGTTTTAAACAGTCCATTTTCCAGAAAGAGAACAGACGGTTTCTAATCACACAAGCAAGCATTCGCTATGATGATGATAATAATAATAACAATGGGTGAGGACACACACTGTTCGTGCAGGCTCTGCTTCATTTTCTCCACTGCCAACTGAAGAAGCGGTGAAGCTGCGGAGGCAGCTCAATTGAGACATTATCAGGTCTCAGCAGAACAAAACCTTAATTTTTCACAAACGGCAGTAAACAACTTCTCAGGGCATGCAAGGAAAACAGAACAAGGACGCTGCATTTTTCAAAAGACACAAATTTCTAGAAGAATAATCTCTGGTATTTATTATACAGCAGAATAGCAAACAGCATCAGAGCATGTTATAAGTCTGCAAAAAACAAGCTTAAAACTCCTTTATCTGGCTTACAGGTATTGTTATTAGTAACTAAAGTTAAGATTAATTTGCTAGAAACAGAATTAGCTTTGGGTCATGACTAGTTAGCTTGTCAGGTTAGTAACTACAAATTAACTCCAGCAAAAAACAGTCCTATATGGACCATAAAGCAAAATAAAAAAAATCCATATATTTAAGAAGGCAGAAGTATATAATTCATCCACTTTTACTAAAAATACCTTAATATGAAGGAGACGCACCTCGCTTTGTTATATAGAGCGCACACTGCCATGTGAGCAGATCTCAGCACAAAGCCTGAGGTGGTGGTCTGCCACAGAGGAGTAAGGAGATTCCCCTTCCTTCTCACTTCACACGTCAGCTTGCTGCTACCTAAAAGAGTTCAAAAGTTCACTGCCGCTGCTGGGCGTGAGTCACAGGTTGACGACGGTGAAAACAAAGAGGTCATGACCAACTTTGTCAGCTGGTGTGGACAACCACACTCTCTTCACATCAAAACAAACAAGGCAAAGACGACTGTGATTGAAAGCTGAAGGATAGTGATACAGGTATCTCTGGTCAAGTCACTAAAGAGACAAAACGAGGTCAGTGCAGCCCTCTGGAAGTGGATCTGACCTACACTGCGGTAAAATAGTACAGATTTAGTTTGCCCTTGTGTCACCCTTATGCTTCCTTAAACGGGTTATGATAGGATGTTCATTACATTTTCTGCACAAAATTGTTCTTAGATAATGAGATTTCAGTCTGCTCAGTTTTGCCTACTTTGAGCTCCTTTCAGAATGAGCAACTTGTCACTTTAAATCCAAATAAGCTGCAGCTGGCCACACCTTCAACTCAACGTTTACACTTGTATGTAAAAAAAAAATGGATGCAAACAGATGCACAACTACACAACTATGTATTTAAAAAGCAGAAGTAGAGCCTCCTGCACAACTAACAAGAATGCAGCAAGTTTTTTCTGGATGGTAAGTCAACAGCAGAACACTCCTTTTCCAGCAGCCATTGTACACTGCCTTCAGCAGTACAACCAGCCAATTATACGTGCTGGAGCTCCGCTTGGGTTGCTAGGAAACAGACTGGTAGGTGACGAGCAGTGTCTGCTGATTTGTGACTTTTTGAAATGGGTCATTTTCCAGACACCACAAAACATTAACTTATTGCCAAAAACTGTCTATATCAAGAGAAGCAAACCCCTCACAATACGCCAAAATTTCCACCAAAAGTGCAGCACTCTTCAGACTGTATGCCACATAGTAGGAGGAAGAAGAACAGCAAAGATCCTGGAGAACATCAAAAAGATGCCCCCCAAGAAAGAACTGCTAAATGAATTGCAGCAGAAAACCAGTATACAAAAACAGGATTAGGGACAAACGTGTGCCCCCGCCAGGCTGAGCATTGTTTATTTAATTTTTTTAATGTTTGCATTTTTAAGGGACTTATAGTTGGTGTTCAGGTATTAGACTTCTAGTATTCCAATAACACATAATTGTTAAGTGATATTTTCAAATTTCCTGCCAACTTTAAAAAACTTTCAACTAATAGACACAGATGAATTACTGCCTTAGCGCCGCGACCGCCGGCCTGAGCTTGTTTTCTGGGGAAAACCCTGCTAATCACAGGTGGGTTTTTAGCCATTATTTAAAGGAACTCAACTCTTTTTCAGCTGATTTCTGGAAGTTTGTGGAGCTTCTCCGTGTTTGGTCGGGCTAAAGGTCAGCACAGAGGGATTAATTATGACAACTGATTTGAAGATGCTCCTAAAACAGCCAAACACATAATTGCTGGGTTTAAGATGCAGGCTCAGGAACTAAATGAGTGATTCAGTATCAAGCATCTGCAGAGCTTGATGAAATACTGAGCAGGTGATTCAGACACTGATTAACCTGTGTTGGAGTGTGAGCTCATCTAAATCAATGAAGACACTCATGAGAACTTTTTCTCCTCCTGCCATCACTCAAAATACCCACTACGCCAACATGCATCCAACATCTCTTTCCACTGTGATTTGAAGGGGTTTTTTTAAGCCAAATCTCCATTTTTACAACATTCTGTCTTTTATCAACACTTTTTGTTTCAACATAACTCATCTCAATTGTATTCAGACAGTAGTCTTTTTAAAAACACAGCTCTATATTTATTTGAGAGACAGATTGTGAAGAGAATCAATCCAACATTGGCCCTGTGGGGCCAATGAAAGTGATTTCCAGTCATGCTGTCCTGCACACAAGCATCATTTTGACAAAAAGGCCGAACATTGTCCTGACACCAATCTGAGATCCTTTCCATCAGCACAGCAGTCCTACCTGGAGACAGGGAGGGGAGGCGCTGGCGGTAGAGCTGTCAAAGAGATATCTTGACAAGTTTTAGCCTGGTGTTTATTTCAGCAACGGAAAAGCCTCAGTGTGTGGTGGGAAAATGCAGCAGCAGTTCATACAGCAAGAAAAGAAAAAACTCTGTATCCTGCAGAATACAGACTTAGAGGATTTGTGTTGTTTGTTCAAGAATTCAAACAATAAAGTAACTTCAAATTAATTGCACAATTCATTTAATTTATTTACGAAACTCAAACCAATCCACCCCCAAAGTGAGCCCAGAACCAAGAGAAGTAAAAGTGACAAAACTAAATGACAAACGTATGTCTCACTTTCCATTAAAGCAGTCTGAAATCTCTAATGCCCAGAGCACACAGCTCTCAGGTGAATATGGATGCTGGGATCAAAAGAAATCCTGGACAGCTTACAGAGATTAAAGAGAAAAAGACAGCTGGACAAAGGGAGTCTGAAAAAGTCTGTTAGCCTGTTTAGAGCAGGTTTTTTTCTCCTTTGACCAAAAACATGTCTGGTTAGAGCATCGACGGCTCAGTGAGGTGTATACGACCCCCCTGGATACCTCACCCCTACTATTTGAGAAGTACTGATGTAAAGTCACATGCAGAGTATTTTCACAGGGATTAAACAGGTAATATTGGGATGTTTTGTTGAATAAAAATGATCATATTCCACAAAATTCTCCTAAAATCTGGAGCAGATTTTAAGAAACTAGACATGCTGCAGAATGGGTGTGCAGTTACTGGTCCTTCAGGACCAGTAGGGTTTTCCCCAGAAAACTTGCTAAGTCTGGTGGTCGAGGCGCTAAGGTAGGAATTCATCCGTGTTTTTGAGTTAAACGTTTTTTAAAGTTGGCAGAAATTTGAAAATATCACTTGATAATCATGTGTTATTGGAAGATTGGAAGGCTAATACCTGAACACAGACTGTAAGGTCCCTAAAAAAATTAAAATAAATAAACAATGCTTTGCCTGGTGGGGGCATAAAGCCTGGTGGCCCGCCAGGCTTATAATACTGTGGCAGAAACCCTGTTTTTTTATTATTATTATTTTTTAGAGGTTTTACTGACACTAGTCACCTTCATTTGCAGTAAACTAGGCTTGACTTTTGTTTCGAGGTTAATAAAAATGATCACATTTCACAAAATTTTCAGAAAATCTGGAGAATTTTAGGAGAATGTCTAAGAAACTGGACACGCTGTAACTTGGGTGTGAAGTTTACTGCAAAAACACAAAACCTTACTATATATTTTTTTCTAGTTTCTAGTGCAAATATCTTGGCAAACTTGAAATAAGACAAAACTAATTAACAATAGGAGCTTGTTTTAAGTAAATAATTCCTTAATATTGATGAAAAAGTCCTAGTTCTTTAACTTAGACATTTTTCCCATGTTATAAGTTAATTTGTCTCCCAATAAAACAAGTATTTTTTCATGGATATTTAGGAATTATTTACTTAAAACAACCCTCTATATCTTGCTGAAAAGTTACTTTTAGTTAGTTTGTCTTCTTTCAAATGTACCAAGATATTTACACTAGAAACTAGACAAAAAAATACTTGGTAAGATTTGTGTCTTTGCAGTGTAGTTCTTCAGGATTACTAGTGCAAATCAGTTTTGTTTTTTTCTCATTTTTCAAAAATGTTTTAATGACACTGGCTGCCTTCATTTGCAGTAGCTTAGACTGGAAGTGGGTGGGAAGACATGCAGGAAACGTCTCTTGTTGTGTCCTTGAGCAAGACACTTCACCTGCCCCGTTTAGTAGTGAACCAGTAGATATAAAAATCATTACATTTTGTAAAGCAGCATCACCTTGCGGATACACTATGCATCCATTATTTCTATGAATGCCTCAGCAGCGGTTTAGCAGTGAATTGTAAGTATTACAGTCACATAGCCTGTTCTCCAGTTGATAAAGACTCCTGTGGAAATAATAGTTGACTCAACCCAATATACAGTGTAACATTTATCCTGCCTTTTGACAGCCAGCAGTAAGAATCCACATAAATTACTGTCAAAGCCAAACTAATGTTTTGAAGAGAATGAGTCAGTCCAATGAGATCCATAGTAGATTCATACATTTATATTTCATACAGACTCAAAAAGATTTCATTAGAGGATGCTACACTTTGAGATGCACCGAATTGAATCATATCTGCTGTACGCTTCAGGAAACATTTTACAGTCTGCGCACAGGTGAACAAATTAAATTCTTTAAAACAAATCAATAAAACTACACAAGACAGCATTTCATGGAGATTAAATAATGCCTCAGACAGCATCTAATTTTCAATGAGCAGCCTCCAAACAAGCCATGGAAATTTGAGTTAACTAGCCACTTGACCTTTGATTTCATAAGCATAAGTCAATATGTGCTAAAAGCAACTCAAAGCAAATGCATCAAGCAGTTTGAATCTCAGACATGCAAAACAATTCGACCCTGACTGCATGCGACAGCACATTATAGAGCAAAGCGACACACAGAAATATAAACACACAGCAGCTCGTAAAATCCCACACACACGCAGGCCGACAAACACACACTCAGGCATGCTTCATCTCCTCCTCCTCCTCCTGGGGCCACAATGAAGTGGGTACCCAGGCAGCCTGCTGAGGTAATGGGCTGTGCACTCCTCTCGTCTCGACTCCTTCAGCTCCTTCTTTTCACTGCTGTGGATGCCAGCCAACATCCCCAACCTGGGGCTTCAAACTACGACCAATTAGTCACATTTTGAGACCGCTTTGGAGACAGCGAGAGAATATTCAACAACAAGTTTCACCAAAAGGACTTGGAAGTGTGCCCCATTTTTTCCCTCTGCTGTTTATGATCAAATCTGAGATAGTTTGCATGAAATAATAATGCACAACCTAAATTCTTATAATTTTGAGTGAATGCTGGGTTTTCAGCTGGTCTGTGCAGAACAATCGGTATGCACTTTGAACAGAAAAATGAAGCATTACATTAGATATCACATCCTCACTCAGCAAGTTAACTCAATGTTTAAAAAAGTCAAAGTCCTATTTTTTCTGACATACTGGGAAAACACACTGCAAGGGAAAAAACAAGGCAGTGAATCTACTTCAAACACTGGGTGTTCAGGTGGCGTCCAACTTTCACTGGATGTTTTTGACCCTTAACCAAACATCCTAAAATTTAAACTGATAAATTTACTAAAAAACACTATTACTGGTGTTTTTCAATTGTTCTGGGTCACAATTGCAAAAACACAAAATCTTACCAAGTATTTTTGGTCTAGTTTCCAATGCAAATATCTTATTACACTTAAAATAAGACCAACTAACTTAAAAGTAACTTTTAGCAAGATATAGAGGCTTGTTTTAGGTAAATAATTCCTTAATATTGATGAAAAAGTTCCAGTTCTACTGATAGAAAAATGTACTTGTAGCATGGGAAAAATGTCTTGTTATAAGTTAAATAGTCTGTCAATGAAACTAGTACTTTTCATCACCATTAAGAAATGTTTTCCTTAAAACAAGCCTCTATATATCTTGCTAAAAGTTACATGCAAGTCAGTTTTGTCTTATTTCAAGTTTGCTAAGATATTTGCACTAGAAACTAGACCAAAAATCCTTGGTAGGATTTTGTATTTCTGCAGTCTATGGTACAAAAGCAAAAATAAAAAAAAAGTTAAATAAAAGGCTTCTTTACACATTTAAACTGTACATAATAGAAGTGTGCAAGCACACAAAAACCATGGTTTGGTACATGCTTCTGTTTTAAAGTCACAATTTGGGAGAGAAATTTGATTTGTGTACCGCTACAACGCTAGTTAAGAACCCTCACCAAAAAGGGAGCACAAATTTGGCCAATATCCCGACAGAACTGGTGCAACCGAGTTCTAACATCGTTTATTTTGTTAAGCATAAAAGTGATAAGAACTATGAATTACTACTTTTTAAAGTAACTTCATAGCTGTGACTGTGGCAAATACAAATATTGCTCTTAAACATTAATACAATATTAATTAGAATTTATCATAACAATAAATCTAAATTCTTATAAGAAATCTGTTATGATAAATGATAAAACAATAAATGCCACCCTCAGATCCGAGGCGTGCAAGTTTCTTGGTTTCTCCTTCTTTCTACTTCTTCCTGAAATGGTAAAACTTGACATCTTGAAAGCTTCAGTCAGCACAAAATCTTTTAATTGGAGGTTGAAAGGTGCATTTAGCACATTTAAACACATTTAGCTCTGAATTCCCTGACACCAATTCCTAATATTTTGGCTGAGGTGCTGTCTACAAATACATTAACAGATGTTCTTCCAGTTTAACTGAGAAGTTGTTAATTAATCTCTCAGAAGCTAACAAACCATGTCAGCATCATCTGGGCTTCCTCAAACTGTTCAAAGACAAAGTAATGTAGGTGAAATGGTGTTTAAAGTCGGTCCTTCAGGGCCCGTGTAATTCACATTTTAGATTTTGTCCTGGTTTTACACACTTGAATCGAATTAATGAGTCATTACCAGGTTACTGTGGAGATTAATGACAGGCTAACGAGCTAACTAGGCCATCTGAATTAACTGTGTTGAAGGACGACATCAACCATTCTGGAAGGGAGTTGGACATCGCTGCCCTAGTTTATGTCAACGTCTGAATTTAAAAGGGGAAAACGATACTCCCTCTTGTTATTCTGGCATTTTGCAAACAGAAACAGTTGTTGTAGTCCTAACTGACCTAAAAACAATCAACATTTAGCCTGATTAAAGTCAATAAAGTGGAATTTTTCTGGATAGGAGTGGGAACTGGAGGCATCTGGTAATGAGAGGATCAGACTGTGACGATCAAACACACTTTCACAGGACAATCAATGTGCTTTTACTCAAACTTGATCATTTGCGAGGCTTAATGTCTGTGGATGGGTGTTAGGTCATTACACTCAACGGCCACTTTATTAGGCACAACTGTCCAACTGCTCTTTAGCGCAAATGTTGAATCAGCCAATCAGATGGCAGCAACTACATTTAGCCATGTAGACACGGCCAAGATGATCTGCTGCAGCTCAAACTGAGCATCAGAACGAGGAAGAAACGTGATTTAAGTGTCTTTGTTGATAACAGACGGGCTGGTCCGAGTATTTCAGAAACTGCTGATCTACTGGGATTTTCCCACATAACCATCTCTAGGGTTTACAGAGAATGGTCTGAAAAAGAGAAAGTATCCAGTGAGCAGCAGTTCTGTGGGGCAAATGCCTTGTTGATGCCAGAGGTCAGAGGAGAATGGACTGACTGGTTGGAGCTGATAGAACAGCAACAGTAACTCAAATCGTTCCAACCGAGGTCTGCAGAAGAGCATCTCTGAACACACAACACGTTGAACCTGGAGGGGCTACAGCAGCAGGAGACCAGACCGGGTGCTGCTCCTGGCAGCTAAGAACAGGAAACTGAGGCTACAATCCACACAGGCTCACCAAAACTGGACAGTAGGAGATGGAAAACGTCGCCTGGTCTGATGAGTCTGGATTTCTGCTGCGACATTCGGATGGTCGGGTCAGAATTTGGCATCAACAGCATGAAAGCCTGGATCCGTCCTGCCTGGTATCAACGGTTCAGGCTGGTGGGGGATATTTTCCTGACCCACTTTGGGTCCATTAGTACCAACTGAGCATGGTGTCAACGCCACAGCCTGCCTGAGTGTTGTTGCTGACCATGTCCATCCCTCCATGACCACAGTGGACCATCTTCTGATGGATACGTCCAGGAGGTTAACGCACCATGTCCTGAAGCACCAATCACCTCAGACTGGATTGTTGAATGATGAGTTCACTGAACTCCAATGGCCTCCACACCCACCAGATCTCAGTCCAATAGAAAACCTTTGGGATGTGGTGGAACCGGAGGTTCACATCATGGATGTGCATCAAACCTGCAGCAACTGTGTGATGCCATCAGGTCGATATGGACCAGACTCTCTGAGGAATGTTTCCAGTACCTTGTTGAATCTCTGCCACAAAGGATTAAGGCAGTTCTGAAGGCAAAAGAGGGTCCAACCCAGTACTAGCAAGGTGTACCTAAAAAAGTGGCCGGTGAGTGTATTTCCAGACATTTTTTCAGGTTAACAGACAGTGATTGGTGATCTGTCCATGTAGGCGCCATGTGTAGGACACAGCTTTTTGTTCTAGACAATTAGTGTAAGGCTGCAACATCAGTGTGTGCAACATTCTTATAGCAAAGGGCTGTTTCAAGTGCAATAACTGCAGGCCAATACATCCCAAGTGTTATGAACTTGCATTTTACATGCTACTGCAATATTTAGCCAGCTGAACAGTCTCCCAGCAGCAGATGCTCACACCAGACACAAATGACATCGTCTAAAAATGCTAAAATGTCAGTGTGTATGAAGCACTTATGAGTCAAGAATAAAAGAAGAATACAAACATAAAGCGCAATATTTACAGTGTCTAATATTGTCTTGATAATCCAAAACATATAAAAAAATATATTGTGAAAAACTCTCTGAAGCTTTGGTTGCTATAGGAAAAGACTAAGGTGAGTTCAACGCATACTGAAATAAATTAAATGGAGTTTATTGCAATATTTTGTGGTTTTAATCAGCTGCATTTTAATATGAACAGAAGAAAAATGAATAGTTGAACATTGATTGGCTCAGCCAAACGTCTACGATCAATAAATTCTTCCAATCGTCCATCCCTAATTATTATCTACATGATGAAATAAACATTTAATAAAAATTTTACTTAGGTTCAACACTCAGTAATTCATTACAGACAAATTATTGATAAACAGGATATATAAAAAATGTTTGATGAAAATCTATTTTTTATGCATCTTTTTGCACGACGTCCTCTAACCAAACCTGATGTAACAAACATGTTTGTTTTTCAGTGAACAACAGTTTTCACGTTAACATAATCAATTTTGGCACAGCGGAATAACACCTTAATTTCCCATGCACTAATCTATTACACAACCCAAAATGAACAAAAATCAGGTAAACATCCTGCTCCTTTAAGCCTCATCATGCCAGACATTTTATCATCAAGCTACTATAATTTGGCATCGCAGACAGTTGCAGAAAGCCGTATCCGCTTTGAGCCGTCTGTGCCTACACTCCAGTTTATACTAGCTGGTAAAAAAGCACAGGTTTCTCCTGCCAATCCAGGACGTTTTAGGTGGGGAAACGCTTGTGGGTGGTGGTGGTGGAAGTGGTGCTTTCCATGCCCTTTAAAATACTGAGTCATTACGCCTGCTGGGGATCCAAATGCCACATCGGCTTGATGATAAATACAGTACATCCACAAAAATCTAATGTGATGCACTGGGCTTTTAAGCGTCAAGAAAAAAAAATCTTGGAAGTGCTAAAATGCAGTTAGTGAGACGGCGACGGGAGGAAAAGGCCGTGGAATACTTGCATAACGAGTTCCTGACATCCTGCTGCTTGCCATTGGCTGAACTAGAGCAAATCCAGCCAATAATCGCTCACTAAAGTGCTAAGGCCACAGGTTGCATGTAGTAGCTAATTACTAACGCTGTAACCAGCCAAAGCCATTATACTGATGGTACTGCTCCAACAAGGCTTAGGTCAGAGCAGGGGATGAGCAGCTAATTAGCTTCTGTTTGATACAAGATCTGGCTGCTATGAGGTTACACATTAAGCCTGTGAGCGTGAGAGCATCCTCCCCGGCCCGCTTATCTCAAGGGGTATTTTTATTCTCACTACAACTTGCAAGGAGAGCCAGGGAGGCAATCGGAGCTGATGCACTGTGGCAGACATGCTGATTCGCCTTGCTGGTGTAATCAATCAGCATTTAATCAAGCTGGTAATCACACTCGGTAAAAACAAACTTGGTCCATGCAAGTTCAATAAGGAACACACCACTGGCACATGATCTCCCTTCACTGATGCAATCACATTAGGAGGCAGGATTATCAGTTTTAATTCACAGTGCCAACTGCAGCTAAGGCAGACTATCAGGTGGAGAAACATCCTTAAGGGAAATACTGTCTATTTGCCATTTTGTAGCACAATTATGATGTATACATATCAAAAACTTTGCATCTGATGCTTTGAAACTCAAATCTGACTCTTTAAGAACTGAAGATTTATAAAATACTTATTTTAAAAGGTTAGAAGAATGTTAATATTATAATATAAGGGACTTTCTTACAGTTTGAACTGTCGTGTTTCTGGCTTTAGAGCTCTAGCCAGAGAGATGTGGCTACATTTTGTACAGAACATATTTTTTTTTGTGCGTGACCTGAAGCAATGTACTGTAAACTCTGCCCTTTTCTCCTAAAAAAAAAAAAGAATAGTAAAATAACCATCAGAAAAATCACTCTAGGTGTATAAGAGCCGTGTAAAAATGGAGCTGACTGGATTTCATGCAGTCAAAAACATCCCAGGATAAATCCTGCCTGCCGTATCCATGAATTATTTCTATTAGTTCATTCAACTGGAAGTCAAGGCCTGCTTTGCAAGCTTCGATTTGATTGGCCAGTATGAGAAAACCCTATGAATGACTTCCCAAGATGCAATGCACATCTTCATTTCAGGAAAGCACTAAGACCAAGCGAACAGAATAACAGGACCTGCTGCTCAGCTACAACTGCTGCTCATTTAAAATTTTCCATACGTACTTGCAACACGATTAAAACCGATTAGGTTCTTTCAGTTGAAGAACAGGTTGCAGTGTTCTGTTCATGGGCATGGCTGATTTTTGACCCATTTTATTCATATTTCAGGTCATAGACTGTAATTTTCCTGAATAATTCTCATCTTTAAACTAAAGAATCTGAAACCTTGGGTTAGTCTAAGGTCATACTGTCTGCTTGGGTTAGTCTGAATAAAATGCAGCAGCAATCCTATTTTTCAATTCATAGTTATTTGTACGCATTAACAAAAGATTCATTTTCACATTTTTTACTGAATGATGTTTCAATTCATGAGTTATTCAAGATATGGTTGAATATATATAAAATATTTCCTCATGTTTAAAGTGCCATTTTAATAAATATTTGCACTAAAAGTGTTATTTACCAAATAAAATGCACAGCTGGTAATTTAAATGGACTTTTAATGCAACTTTTAGTACAACCTTGCAGTAAAAGTGTCATTTTTTTACCAAATAGTGCAAAGTTTGTACCGTGTCATGTCAGCCTTATGCACAGCCTTATTTCAGTGAAGAATTGTACAAATTTATGCAATGGGATAACAGTTTCTCAAACATATCCCTGTCGCTTGCAGATACAAACCCGGAAAATGGAAGCGAACTAGTACGAACAAAATACTAGGGCTGTGTACTTCTTTGATTAATTTTGTCCAGCTGTCGACTTTAAGTCTGTGTCCAACCAGAGTCAGGTATTGTGTAGTTGGTGCTTTGAATCAGTTTTCAGTTAAATTAATTCAATCCACCTCTATAACAGTCACAAAATGTCATCAAAATCACTCTGTCCCTATAAAATCTTTCAGAAAATCGCAAAAGTGTATTGAATTGTATCGTTTGCTGAATATCACAATATATATTGAATTGTGAGCAGAATATCGTGTATCGTATCATATTGTGAGATTGTTGTATCACTACAGCCCTACAAAATACCAACATTGCTTTTCAAGCACATTTATGCTTAAAACAAAGTTGTGTTGAACTAGTTCAACCCAGCCTGGTGTCCATAAGAACAAAATGACGCACTTTTCATTATGTGGCTGCATTAATGAGAGCTAATGTCAACACTTTGGATGAATTACTGGGAGCTTTTAGCCGACGTGGCCATTGAAGCTTTACCTCCTAATCAAGCTGACTACATAAAAAAAGACGGATCACATGATTCCTGTGAGCAAAGCTTCCGTTTTCCTCAACATCACATGATTCCGGTCTGTTCCTGTGAATTTTTCCTTTTTGAAATATGCAACCCCATTCGATGGGAAGGAACCCTGCGTGGCTTTAGGCCGCCCCTTGCATGAGCCTGACCTCTGGTGCACACCAAGTTTTCATATTATTTCAGTCTGCAGCTAAAACATTATTTAAAATATTTGCTTTTTAAAACCATAAAATATGCTCAAACCAGAAACTTGCCCGTCTTCTATTATAATATTTTAAAAGGCTTAAAATTATGTGCATAATTTAACAAAGATTCTCACTGCATAATTAAAAACCTATAAAAACATGAACAGTTTTTAAAAAATGGGGGTTTGTAATAGCATTGGATGTAATAAAAAAAATTAATATTCTGCTGAAAATTGATATCTGGACATTAATTATGAATAACTCACACTTTCCCGACATTTTTAAATCCCTACAACTCTGAGTTTAGCATCAATATATTCAACAGGTTTGAGCATAATAAACGGTTAGCATCCATGTAACTGACTAAATATATTATCGATATGCAGAGAGCTCTTTGCAATTACAATGACTAATACAACCCAACATCCTGTGGAGCTCGGGTGTAATAACCCAGCAATGATAAGCTATACTTATTTGAATGTTTGTCTGAGCAGGTGCTTAGTTAAATATTAATTTTTGAATTATACAATTGTCTAAAGAAGCTTTTTTTCCTAGTACTACAGAAAAGCCAAAATGGGAGTTGCTTTCTTAGGATTAGAACCAATGTTTATGCAAAAATAATTACCTTTGCATGCATGTTTACTCAGCATCTTCAAGATTTATTTTCAGTATTAGTTGACATAGCAGTAGAATGTTAGCTGCAATGATTTCTGGAGAAATAAAACTGATATTTTCAAGTAAATGATGCCAGGAACCAAGTTATACTTAAAGGATATTAATTTTTGCACATAATTGTTAGCTTTAGCTGAAACAATCAATACTTTCTAATAAGGTAGGAACTGACCCATAGAATATTAGCAATAATATTTTCTTTAAATGTGACAAAAACATTTAATAGAATATTTTAGATAGGTTTCTGTTTGTTTGTTTGTTTGTTTTTGCTTTGTTAATCCACCAGCAACTTTCTCTCTAATGCAGTCTTGCTCTTCACTAAACTGCACTGCAACAACTCAGGACAGTTTCAGAGAAGCTGAACTGAAGGTGAGAAAAAGCTTTTGACAGATATTCTTTTAGATGTGGCCTCATTTCTTAAGTATCCTTCAAAAACAAGTGTACTAAAGCGCTCATTTAGGAAGAATCATGTCAAGTAGGTCTGCGAGGCATTCGCGTATGAACGCAAATTAAAAAGGAGCGGTCCGCAAATCTGAAAAATGCTCAAAACTATCCAAGGTGACACACCGCACATATTAGTGGGAATGTGCACAGTATTTCCATTTCCCCTTTTGTGCAGTGCAATGCTCCAGTTCCATCAGTCACATCACACAGACTCCCGCGTCCCCATAATCCTCCCCACGGTCATTCATCACAGTGCCACTCAAACGCTGACTCGGGTCCCTGGAGTGTCATGCTAATATGCTCTCTCCATGTGTGTGTGCTTGTTCATGTTCCCATGTACTTCAGCAACACCGTTTTTTCCTGGATTTAAGCTCAACTGTGGCCATGCATGCCTGTTTTTTGTTTTACTTTCCTCCAAAACGGATTTGGAGACATGAAGAAATGCTGCAGAACTCAAGACGGGAGAAGTTAATAGACGGAAGAGTGGAGGAACTCGGCAGCAACAGGCAGAGGGCAAAGAGGATGACAGTCCCTTCTAGTAGCCTCTCTGTCAACATGATTATCTTTGAACATGGTTTGCGGTGAAAGATGTGTCACACAACATGTAAGATTGTTGCTAAGGGGGAGTTAAATGGAGCCTCAATGGGCTACATGGGAAGACAAATACAGAACAAAGATAGATTTGCACTAACACTCTGGAAATGTCTTCATGAAAATCCCATGCTCTCCTGACAGACGGAGCCTGGTGGAGTTGCTACAGCTCGCTGCAGTATGGATCAGCCGCAGGGCAGGCATCCATCTGAAGGCGTGAATTGATCATCACTGCAGCCAACGTCTGATTCACAATTGTTGTTTTTCCAATTAGCTTCTCTGAATTGAACAAATCTCGAGATAAAACATGAAGTCATCAATCCAGTAGTAATTGACTGAGAGCCAGAGGCTTTAATGACTTGAATTTGACACGGCTGAGGCACAATAATGCCACTGATCCACTTCGTCAACGGCAACAAGAGTCCACTCCACCAAACAAAGAGCAAACCAGAGGACAGCTTCATTAGGCTGCTTACATGTGGATCAACTGCTGCATGTTTCACTGTTACATACTGGGGGGTTTCAGACATGCGACCCGGATGACGCGCAAAACTCAGATGGGGGTTAGGAAGTGGATTTCTCCGCTTCAAAACAAAGCAAAATGGATCACAGGGAGTAGCTAATGCCATAAATGGGCTGGAACAGACGAGGCATCTCGAAAAAAATATGCGTACAATTAGGATATGATCCATGTCGTCTCAGTAAATAAGATTTGTGTAATCTTGAGGATTTACCTGGCGTCCAGGTGATCGACCTAACTATTATACGATGAGCCAGATGAAAACTTTAAAAAGTCTGGAAGCAAACAATCATTTAGTTTCAGGTTGGGTCAAATTTAGGATCAAAAGAAGCATTAAATGGCTGCAGACTTGTTTCTGTCCAGGTGAGTAATGAGTTGTGCTTTTTTAAGTAATTAGTCTACGATAACAATGCTATCGCTAACAACAAGCTAACCCATGTTATTTCTATGAGCTTGGATCTCCTGGTAAATAATTAATTTAGCTTCTGTAAACCCAAATTCATGCTGGAGTTGGATGTTAATGTTGAGTCATTCTGCATTTCTACAATGTAGGTCAAACATTTGCAGCGATCCACAGAAACCCCATTAAAACACGGTTCGACCAAGCTAGGGTGCAAAAATAATATATCTTACCTTACATATGAATGCTTGTCTTTCTAAGTAGCTGTCCAATAAAATATCTGAAAATATAATTTAAACGATGCGACTGTTGAAAAGTGGCCGCTGCAAACTCTGGCA
The DNA here is from genome assembly GCF_001443285.1 of Poecilia latipinna. Lineage (NCBI taxonomy): Eukaryota > Metazoa > Chordata > Actinopteri > Cyprinodontiformes > Poeciliidae > Poecilia > Poecilia latipinna. Next base: position 30,688 of record NW_015114876.1, read on the forward strand.
TTGTTAGTTTCTGCACCTCCTGTTTTTAGCTGTAGATTGTTGATCCACTTTTCTCCACTTTTTTCAGTAATTTTTTTAAAAATTAACCCCCTTGTGACCAGCTACCTTCAAAACACGAAAGTAACGTTCATCTTTCTCTCTATCAGAACGACTGGAACAACCGCACACCACACAGACTTTAGGCATTTTGATGCTGGGTCAACAGAAGTAAACGAACTGCCCTTACATCCTGACTCCCATCTGCATTGGGTGACGTCGGTGCTACGTCATCTGCAACCCAGAAATAAAGGCTCAATAGAGTTTAGCCAACTCGATTTTGTGAGTCTACAGGCACAAGCTTGCGGTTTAAAAAAGGTTAATGAATGTGAGCATGGAGACAAAGCGTGGCCATATTTCTGTATCACTTACGCCCCCACGGACTCTAAATCATCGATGGATGGATGGATGCACGCACGCACAGAAGCTGCGACTTACTGTATGGAGGATAGAGAGTCCCTGCTGTTTCCATTGTTGATGTCTGCTGTGGTAGCAGCTCTGAGTCATTTACTCACTTTGTGTTGTGCTGCTGCTTTCAGAATAATGTCTGCTCATCTAAAATCAAATATTTCTGCAGAAGAGAAAAATTCTAAAATATGCATCATATGGCTGGGAAGCATTCAGATTTGAGAGCTAAAAAGTTGCAAAATCTCTTTAGATTTATCAAAAATAATTAGCTTTTGTGAAAAGGTTAGATCGGTATTCTTCAATCTGCAGCTTGTTAGGGGATGTAAGTGTGCTGCAAGGCTCAATGTTCCTGCTAGCTGAGTTCCTTCATGTTTCTCGTCTTAAAAATCCAGACTTGCATCTCGAAAGTTTTTTTCTGTATTTTGGATGATGATTGTTTCAAACTATAAAGTAATAATCTATTATTTTTTATTTTTAGAAAATGAATAGAGTACTGCAAACTAATTGTAACTTCTTTTGGAAACTTTATCTTGATCAAAAATAATTGGGGGCATTTTCAACCCCATTGCATAGTTGTGGTCAGAATTATTAATTATTTTTTAGTTTTCTTGTTGCAATTCAAAACATCAATGAAACATAAAACTCCAACTTATTTTCTGCTCTTTTGGAAGCAGAGTTTTGAACATTTTTCATTTTATTTTACTGGTCGTTTCCATGGAAACATCACAAACATCACATTTTGTGTGATTTCATCATGAGGTCTAATAATTTTGACCTTAACTGTAAAAGCACAGAAACGGGCCGTAAAAAGAAAGGCTCGTCGGTTTTACTAATTTCCATTTTATATGCAAGTTAGTCCAAATTAAAAACACTGATTGGTAAAATATTAAAGGTAATGTGTGATAAAGCAAAGTAAAGCTAAATGATTTCAAATTATTACTGATCAATGTGAAAATTACTGCATTTATCAAACATTATTACACTTTTACTATGCAAAATGGAAGGAGGATTTTAAAGAGTATTTTTTTAAAAATCAAACCTTTTTCATTGCCTTGTGTTTTTGTTGCATAAAGTAGAGATTGTCAGTCATTTTTTAACCAATATGTTAAAAAATGACTAATGTTGGCCGCTACCAATGTTAGTAACTATATATGATGCATCACTAATATAAAGTACTTTGTTCTGCCCTATTTTTGAGTACAAAAATATATCTATATCTTATATCCTGTCCTTAATGCAATCACTAGATTTTGTGCCTTCACTTGGCTATTAACTTGAAATAATAATAATAATAAAGAAACTACAGCCATCAGAACCTGCCCCTAAGAACTGGGATATATTACAGAAGCAGATAATCATTCACAGATTCAACATTATTCAGGTTTGCCACAGATATTCCTATCTAAATCTGCATGTTAATGCTTTTTAAGAAAGGTCAGACATTAAAATAATATGGATTATACCATAACACTCATACTAGCACAGGAAGCAGACCTCTAAAAATAGCCTTGCACAATCCAACTATGTTGCCCTGCTGCTACATCAAATAGAACTGATAGCCTTTAATGTGAAAACAGGAGCAGCCCAACACAGAAAAAACTCTCATTTTTATGCTTGAATATACACAATATTGCAAATAAATTAAAATCTCACGCTTAATAAGATACATTTTTACCATGGGTTGTGCATTATGTGTGCAAGAACAGATACAGTTCTAGATCACATAATAAAATTAAACATTTATCAAGTCGTCAAGTCACAAAGATATTAGTGGCAGAATAAACGCATTCCAGCAGCATGAATCTGTGCAGACGTTTTTTTAAATGAAAAGTCAGAATGTCTGTAATTACATGCATATATTTTACAAGCGTGTCTTTATCGCTGCACAAATTCCAGAAGTTATTTTTATTAAGTTGATGGGAACAAATGAGGCATCAAAAGTTTTAATATTTTCCTCTGCAGCATACTCATCTTCAATTCCATGAGCAGCTCCACTAATCACTGCTGGACTCCATTAACCCTCAGTCTGAGGGAGTTTAAGTGTGCAACAAGTGGATGTGAAGCACCAAACCAAATTGGTGCCAAAAACTTGCTCACTTCGCTCTGGCATAAAGCGAGGCTTTAATTTTACCCACAACAAAAACCAGAGAGAGCAGAAATCACATTCTGCCCAGCAAATACTTTGTTTTCTCCTGAAAACAATCAAGCTTTGAGAAAAACACCATTTGTTTGCTTCAATTTAAAAACTGAACTAAAATCCTTCACTGCAGAAATTAAAGTAAGTGCCGTGATGTTTTGAAGGAATTCACAATAGGAGAAAGCTCTAATTTTACTCCCATGATTAAATTACTTCAGATTTGTTGCTGTTCTGCATTTGCCACTGAGCAAAAAAACACTATTATTTCAAGGTTGAGGACAACAACAAGACAGCAGCACAGAATGTGTCAGCAGAACAAAGCTTAGCAAGCAGCATGTGGAGCAAAACATGAGAAAACCAGTTAGTAGACTCCCAGCTGTGCACCGTGGGAGGAAAAGCACAGCTATCAGCATACGTCAAAACTTTTTATTTGCACTAAAAACTGATCATGCACCTTCCAGACCTCACAAGAGGAGGGAAACTTTGGACAAAGTCCAGCAGAGGAAAAAGAAAATGGTCATCACTCACAGTTTTGAAGTCGCTATGGCTGCAGTCCTGGCCTTGGTATCTGCAGTAGAGCATCATCTCCTCGAGGTCATGGCCGACCCGATCCATGAACTCCTTCATGTTGAACGCCTTGGCCTTGTAGGCTGTGAAGTTGGTCCTTTCCTGCAGGAAAGCGAGCACATCCGGCTCAGCGAGGTGAGGCTGCGGGATGGCCAGGTCCACGTCCAGCAGCGCCAGCAGCTCTCCGGCGTGGTACAGGTCGTTGCTGGTCAGGTGGCTGAAGCGGTAGATGTTGAGGTTACAAATGGTGACGGCGGGAAAAACCAGACTGCTCGACACCACGGCGTCCACGCTGGTCAGGTGAGGGTAGGAGAGGAAGTACGCGAGCCTCTCTGCGCTCTCCAGAGCGAACAGTCCCAGGCAGGCCAGCAGAGCTGCAGCCCAGAGCAAGCGGCGAGCCCCAGTCTGACCATATGGGAAGATGAAGCGCAGGCCGTGTAGCGTGCTGGTACCGGCAAAGGCCTGCCAGGAGGTGGGGCGCAAACTGGAGCTCTCATGGCTCCCCTGACTGCCACAACCCTCCTTTAGATCCATGTTCAGCCCTCCACCTGGTCAGCCAGGGAGCCTCCGTGGGATCACACCTGGACAGAGAGACGAAGCATTATTATCTACACTGTAAAAGGTAGAGTTTCAAGGCAAACGCAAACAGGAAACTGACAAAGCAGCAAATTTAAAAACAAAACGACAAACAAGGGGTGAATAAAGCGAAAAGCTGAGACTTTAGGAAGTACCACAGAGAATCACCGAATGAGGAGAAAGATGCTCCCTCAGGGCATCCCTCTCCTCTCCACTTCCACTCTTATTCACTCCCCTGAACTGAGAGTTACTGTGGCTGCCAGGCCGCCTGTGGCTTCCACTACACCCCCAAACATCCACTCAGCACACACACCCAAATCCCAACATGCCTCTCCTCCTTTTTCATCCTCCATTGCCCCCCGCAGCTGCTCGATTTCATTGACAAAAATAGCAGAGTTAAGTCCTGTGTCACACTCTGAGGAGGAGGTGAGAGTCACTTCAGCCGCGAGCAAATAAAAGCAGCCCGTGTATACAAAGTACCGGCTCATCTCCATTCAGAAACACCACGCATGCAAACACGCGTCAAGGCTTCTCATGTTCTCCCGTGCCCTCAACTAATGACAAGCCAAAGCACCTCTCTCTCGTTCAGCCTAGCGAGGAGACATCCAGCTGGCGTGAGTGTGTGTGAGTGAGCCTGACAAGCGCACGTGTGTGTGTGTGTGTGTGTGTGTGTGTAGGGAAGACAGCAGGAGAGCCGTTGATGATCAGAGCCGCTGGTTAGTCTCGCTTGTCGATCCAAACTCCTCCTGTTTTCCTCTGGCCAGAGACATCCGCTTTACCTCCTCTTCCCTGCTCATCTGTGGCGGCGGCGAACAACAGCCGAGCCGGGAGAGACGCACACACACCAACACACATGCTTTACACCGAGCCAGAGCAGCGAGAGAGAGGAGAGAGGGGAGAGACAGGAGGGAAGCCAACACTCTCCTCGCCTGATCTCCCCAAAGCAAAGTCTCTTATTGAATATGTTTTTCTCCTCCCCCGCTCGCATTTGTCTCCGTCTTTTTCATATTTCCACTGCTAGCCGCCACAAAAAGGGGAAAAAAATGGAGTGACGGACGAGTGGAAAACGGGAGACAATCAGCTGGAGAGACATTCAGGAGAGAGGAACAGTGGTGGAGGAGTGGGGTAGGTTGGGAGGGGTGCGTGTCATGGGTGGTGAAGCAGAAGTGGAGATGGAGGAGTAAAGGCAGGGAGATCTAGGTTGAGGACAAAAATAAGACAGGAAACTAAAAAAAAAAAGGGGAAGCAGGGAAACGTGGTCACAAGGATGTCACCCAAAGGAATCCAGACCCACAAGCAGAGGTGAGGGACACCGATGTAAACGCAGTAATGGGAACGTACTTGAGCCCAGATTTGTACATTGAGTTTATATTTGTTAGACTATTTATAAAAAACAAAACGAAAAGCAACCCAAGTGAAGTGATACAAGGAGACTGGAGGAGGAAATGGTAAGGAAGAAATAGCAGAAGAGTGTGAGGATGTTAAATGGAGTTAAACAAGAAACAAAGCTGCAACGCTACAGGTAAACAACGTAACACTACAAATGATTTGGACTAGATGTAGGCAATAAAAACAAAAAACATTGCATTAATTATGAGCTCAATTTGATAGACTCAATAGTAATTAGAAAAAGTACAATACTTAGGAATATGTATGCAAATCCCAAACAGTCAATTACCGCCTGAGGGCTGCAGCCCATTGATAGACGCACAGTTTCCTTTGCTGCTGCTCGTTTTCATGCTTTACAGAGCGGTAAACAGAAACAGTTTACCGCTCTGTTAATACTTTCCCTTTTAAGTTGGTAAAGCAACTTTTAAAATGGGGATAAACAAGAAAACATGTCATTCAAGTGAGGTAGATGTTTTCCAATCTGCATCGGTTAACAAAAATTTAAATGGTTTTATTTTGCATTAGTTTCCAAACGGTTTCACTCTGGAGCCTTTGGTCAAACCAAGACGCTGAGGACTAAAATGCTACAAAACATTTGGGTTTTACTGCAAACAGAGCCTCAGATGGGTGATGGATCTCAGACGAATTTTATTTATAAAGCACACTTTCACCAACAAGGCAGTTCAAAGTGCTTTACATCAATTAGAAGGAAATACAAACAAAACAACAAAACCAAAAGAAAACCAAGTATTAAACTAAATACTGGTTCGCAATGGAGGTAGTCCATAATTGATAAACTAGTATAGGTTTCTCTGGATTCTGGTTCTGATAAAACTAAATGTTGTAAGATTAGTGAGGTATAAAACTAAATGTTGGCTCCAGATGTTCTGGGTTGGATTCTAGATTTGTACAAAGCTAAATGTTGGTTCTCCATGTTTGGTTCTTGTTCTGGGTTGGTAAGATGATGGTACTTTCTAAGTTTGTTCTACATTTGTAAATTAACAAGTTTCTCTATGTCTTGCTCTGACATTAAAAGTATAAAACTAAATGTTGGTCTAATCTACCAAGTACTCCACAGTTTCTAAAAGTAATGAACTAAGCAGTGAAAGTAATGAACTTGAAGGCCTGCAGAATCTTGTTAAAGGATATCGAACCAAATAACGGGACAGTTTAAATAAAAATCTGTTTTAATTCAGGATACTAGTGTGTTGGGAGGCAGCTGGAATTGAACTCAACCTCTAAAACCATCAGTAGCATCTGATTTTGTAAAAATACATATGTATATATATATTAAAAATAAAATTAATGCACTTAATTTTTCCAGTGGGGAGATTTAATCAAATTAAAACTTGATTTTTTTCACATTTTCTCAGCATTTGATGCAACAAAAAGGATTATTCGTGGACATTTTCACCTTTTTTCATGCAAATAAGATTCAGTTGGCTGGAACAATCAGGTGGTGATCGCCACAGCTTTATCATCAACCTGTTGTAGCTTTTATTTGACTCACACTCCTAAGGTAAACTAAAATGTATTCTACTTTTGTTTGGCTTTCGGACATTGCTACCAACTTCTTTTCCATCCGAGTTGGTACAAATAAAACATCCTAGTCAAAGCATTAAATATTCATTGTGAAGTTATCTGCACTTCCAGCCCATGTTTAATGGTTCTTTATCGTCTTCCATGTTTCAATCAGCCAGGTCAGAACTGAATTTTTTAGATACCATTTTTTGCTGGAAATAAAAACTCCACATGTAAAATTTTCCAGAAGTTACTAACAATTGGCAAGGTTCTGCTTGGTGGTGATCCAAAATGCCACCTATGGGTGCTAACTGGACAGTTTAAGCCATCTAAAGCAAAGAAAGTAATTAAAGGGACTAAAATTTAAATGCAAATGCTGTATAAACTGCCAACCACCTGGTGTGCCATCTGATCAAAGCCACCTTGTCCAGGCAGCAATCACAGCACAAAACACCTGGTCCAAAGAAAATTCTGAAAGAAACCTTTAAAATAAACTCTGCTAATTGATCTCTGGCAGATGGTTTACATTAAATTGTGGCTGTTGTCAGAAATGAAGCAGAAAAAAGTGCCAGCTAGAGAGGAAAGTAGGTGGTATGTGTTGCATGTCAATGACGAAGTTCTCTGACCTTGTTGCCAGGGACTTTTATGAACTGCATTTGCTAATGGTCAACCACAGAAAAAAACATTAAAACATGTTTACAATTAGAGTGGAAAATGAAATGTGACCATAAGCTAAATTAGTTATATTCTTGTAAAGTGTATTTCTGCTTCCCCATCATTCAGTGATGCAACATATTGACTCACTTTATTTCCATTTTCTCTCATAAATGCATCTCTTTCACTGAAATAGTATGTGGTTTGTGTGAAAGTTTTTTGTGATTTTGCGATTTCCAATGGTTTAGTCACTTCAGTTTTAAACATCTTGGAGCACCGTTCAACCCACCCATCCAAAAATAGTAACAATATGGCATATATGCAAACCAAAACATTTCCGCCCACTTTAACCGACAGAAGCTAAATATTGGAAAACACCTGGTGGCAGAAGAACAAATATGGCCGACGTCACTCCCATCTCCCCCCTGACACACAAACAAGTGGCAAAAATACTCATTTCTACCCAGTTTTACATATCGTTGCATTTTAAAAAATGACTAACATTGTCATACAAATGCTGATTGCTTTATTGAAGAGTTTCAGACATGGACCAAGTGTGCTCTTTTCTGGAAATCAAAATATGTCCAGTTTTGGACAGATTTTATAATTTAATAAACCCAGTCAAAAATAATAATTAATGAGGCCTTGGAGATGTTGGTGATTAAAATATTTGAGTTATTCCACAACAGACGACATTAAACTTGAAAAGACGTGCAACTGGCAAAAACTGCTACAAGGAAAAGTTGATTTGATAAAACCTGGTAAAATATGTTACAATTTAGACTTTTGACCTGATCTTTAAAAATAAGACCCTTTTTTAAAGTCAACTTTAAGAACAAAACCAGTTACTTTTTATAGTTAATTCATTTGATTTTTTTTTTTTTTTTGTAATGAAAGTAGTAAAAAAACAAACAAAAAAAAACAGTTGAGATTTAGGTGCTATTTATGAGCTGTTAAATATCTTGGTTACATTTGATAAAAGTCAACTGAGTCATTTTAAAGGTATTCTAAGAAATAATCTACAGTACATCTATTTTAATGCACCATGATGTAATTATAGAGGCAGAAAAACAACAAAGCAGAACAGAGGATAAAGAGAAAATCCATCTGAGTGGTGGAACAACACAACTCCAGTGTTCAATAAGTCTGTAATCAAATTGGTGTGTGGTTCCAGGGCAGACGTCTTGCCAGTATCTGCACTTTCACATGAACAATTTACACCCAAACCCGATTTATCAAATATTAAAATTCAATTATGTCCCACACAGCCGTTTTTTCTCCGCTTTGCATTTTTGATCTGAGTCTAGAATAGAGAAAGTGAAAAAAAAAGCTTCTTTTTTTTCATTTCATGTCAGATTCAAAGACAAATAACCAAATAACTATATTTTCGGTTTTGGATTTCAATCCCATCCATCATTGGTCTACAGCTGCTTATTCAAGAGCAATTAAAAATTGCATATGTCTCAAATACAAAAAAAAAGCAAGTTTTGCATCAAGTCCATTGTTGCAAGTGCTTAACTTCTGACTGATGATAACCTATTATCTTGTTAGCAATTAAAGTTTATCATACTTTGGTGGTCTTTTTCTCTATACGGTTCTCTGAAAAGTGATGAGTTTTAATAGGGAAATTTTCCTGTAACAAGAAAAAGCTTCAAACTTTGCAAAACACAGAATTTGTGTCGCTGCTAAATTAGGCCATTATATATTTAGGAAAACAAATTTGTCATGAATGTTGGACAAAATAAAAGGAAATATTAAAGAAACAATCTGAAATACAAATTACAAGGCAAGCAGAATGCCTACAACACACAACTAATTATACTAAACAGATTTTTGTTTTATTGTTATTGCTATGTTATCAGAATGCAAATACACTATGTGCAAGTAGATGATTGGTTCACCACCATAACTATGCAAAATAGAGGAATTAAACTCCTGAACACACATTACAATAACATTAGCTAAACCTCACTATTCCTTTGTGTTTATCAAGTTACAGTCATGGCAATATAAACTGCACAACATCTGATTATTACACCTAAATCCCAGATACACATAATCACTTTATTAAGCAGCGTAGGGAAATGAGCTTTACCTTTAAACTGCGTTCTGAAGTTAAATACAATTTTTGCCAAATCCCTGCATGCTTTTAGCTCATTTTCTTCAATTACTGAGCGATTACTGTATATCCATAATTAGGCGATTAAAACGTAATGAGGAGTCCAAATGAAACAGTGCGTTATAAAATTATGTCTTAATACCTTTAGGACGTTCTCTCAAAGTTTCGACAGTTTAATTAAAGCTGAAAAGTTTAAGGAAAAGCAGCACATGAAAAGTGGCTACAGAGAAGGAATCCGGGTGGTAAATTAATGAAGAATCACCAAAAGTTAAACATTGAGGGGATAGCAGTTTCTTTTGCAGGTTTAAATTTTTTTATTTAAAAAAAATTACTGTACGTTTTTTTGTACTCTACTGAAGTTAACCAATTATTAATGTTCTGCACCTGTTGGGTTAATTAGCTCACCTGTTGCTGTGGAATTTTCTTGGCCAAAACGCTTCTTTTGCAACCTCTCTTCCATCTTTTTCCTGATAAATGGAGGCTGAAGTTTATCGAAGAAACTCCCCAAAACACTATTAACTACTTTACTATAAGCACTTGTGTAAACAAACACTCACCGTCACTTTTACTGGCGAAAACAACGAGACGTTGTTGCGAAAACAACAGGTGTTCTGGTCCACTCGTGATTCTTTTGAGTATTGCGCATGCGCAGCCCGAAAAAATGGAAATGTTTTTTTTTTTATTTTTTTTTTAGTTTAGTTTGTTGGCGGTTGGAATTTTTTTCTTTAGTTTTTAACTGCAGTTTGGATCCAACAACATCTGCTGGAGATAATTTAGCTGAATTGTTAATTAAATTAATTAAGTTGGTTTCACCGTAATTTGTCTCCTGTCCATACCTCCAGTTCAGTAGGTGGCGGTAGTGCACCTTCATAACTGGGCCAACCACCATAAAATATAAGAAGAAGAACGACAACAATGGCGGTTGGGATCATTAGGAAATCTAGGTAAATATCCACTAGAACTTTCTCTCGATGTTTTTCTTCATGCTTGAAATGATTTGGGAATTACCTTTCACAACTGCTGCTGTTTGTTCGTAAAAGTAGCTAAGAATTAACCGAAATTACAAACATCTCAGAATAAACTTTTCCATAGACTGATACGTTTTTTTTTAGGCTGGACTGGTGTTTATTACAAGAAATCCAGAAAAATAAATTGAGTAAAAATCCATTGTGATCCAAAATGGTGCAAAGAGTTATTTTGAAAATCAGAGGGAAATCCTTTCTTCAATGTCCTAGAGGTTAAATGCAGAACAGATATTTTTAAAAGTCCTTCTTAGACGAAAAACCAACCCACGTTGTCTGCATGAATTCCCCAGATTCATGTGTTCAAAAGAGCACTTTGCTCCCAGAAAGAAGGCTTACTTTAGCTTCCTAGAAGAGTAGGAATGATTTCCTCTTAATAGTCTCCTGTCTTGAGGGTTCAGCCCCCCGTGTGCCTTCAAAAAATGTCTTACTTGTTGACATTGATTCTGACCTTTTTTATAATTAGATAGATTATTACTGTGTAATTGGATTTGTATCTCAAAATATATGGAACCAAATTGAAATTTTCAGACTTTGCATTCTATAAATAAACTGGATAAATTTTAATTTAAGTGACATGCACAATCAATAACACCAATATTTACTATGGATTTTAGAGTATTTCAATAAATAGGAGGAAACTATGAATACTGCTTGTCTGATTTTAAAAGCTGTTAAGAGTTTTTCCCCATCACTTTGAACTTTCATCTGGGTTCAGCCAGTTGCAGGAACACCAAAGCCCTCATTAAAAGTAAAGAAAGTTCAAAGATAATCTGTGCTTCTGAGTCCAAAACACTCTTTCACACATTGTCTGTCGATCACAGTCTTTTTCCCAAATCAAATTTGCTGTGGTCCCAGACAGCTGCAGGGTTTAGTGGTTTCTTTGCAGCTTAATTAAGCAAATCTTGCTTTTTTTCCCCCACTGCGGTAATGAGCGTAGTTTTACAGAGATTAAACAATCTCCCGGGGTCAAAGTTAAGCCTAATGCTTTAGTAATATTATCTGCTTTCATCTATCCAAATAACTTTCCTTCCACAAGATTAATAGATCTAGATTTTCATTCTTTCTTGTTTCCCTTTTTAATTTGGGAGGCAATAACACTTTAATGCTACACTGAAATACACTTCTTTATGTCGATTGACATTTAGAGAATGTAATCACTCACCTCCTTTAGAGTTCATTCATTTATTTTAAATCCTGTTATAGGAAAGCAGTCATAATGTAATCCATACGTTGAGGCTTCACACATTAATGACCTCAGAAATACAATGTGAAAGCAGCTTATACACATTTTTGAGACTTTAGTGCGTTTATCATGGCTTTCCCTACAAATACGTCTGTTTTGAAATGGAGGTTTTCTCTTCATTTCACAGCCCCTGGATTTAAGCAAACAGGAAAGCCGGGACTTGTTAAAAAGTAATTGGTGTCTGTGGGATTTCTTTATGCCATTTCAGGGAGTTCACAGTAGTTTACAAAAGAAATGAATGTGCTTTCTTTTTGTTATTCCAAATCTCAATAAATGAGAGAAAATACTTGTTTAGGGGGCGTCACCTGACTGCACCAATTCAGAGTGATAAAATTGAACTAGTTGCAGTTTAGCTGTTGTGGAAAATTATGACCTTGCCAATTAAAATTATGTTGCATATTTTGACCAGATGGGGTGCAGGTGTTTTTTCAAAAGGTCAAAAGGTAAATTAGTAAAATGTGCAGATTTGCTCCAACTTGCAATAAAATACAGAGCCAATTCCGTAAGCACACAGCTTTGGAGATCCTTTCGAATTCAAAGTTTTATAAACCAGATCTGATCTGCTTATGAGCAGGCTAATGAGGTCTGCCAGGATCTGAACTATAAAAAAAAGAGGGTGTAAAATGCTACCCTCTGCTGGTTATGATGCAAGAAATATACTGAAGATAAAGTTCTGGTCTTATACGAACCATATACTCTGACTCAACTTGTCAAAAAGTCAAGATTTCACATTAGTGGATTGTTGATATTTCCTGGCCTCTTTGAAAAATGATCTTCAAAAGACCAAACTTTTTAACCAATAAATTATACATGTATTCAATTTTAAACCAAACATCCCAGATATGAGAAAAAATGGAAAAGAGAAAAGATGAATTGGGACATCCTTCAAACTCAGTGTGTTTACTAAAAGATTTTGTACAAACCAATTTTACCAGAACAGCGCTGAACTCTCTTCATAACGTCAGACCAGAGTTCAGGGAGTATGATGGCCATGTAAGAAGGTATGCTTTGTGTCTTTGGAACATAACTGTGGAGGGAAATGCAACGATAAAACCAGCCATATGTCCTTTAACCTTTTGAACACTTTCTTGAAAATATTCAGATTTCATATCCGTTTTGTGTTTGCAAAATGGATTGTAATTTCTTGGACGCATTTAAAACATATGGACAATAACAGAGCTCATCTGTAATCAGCCCGAGACTCGCACTGAAACTCTTTGTACTTTCATAAAACACAGAAGGCGTTTAAATGTACAAACACCTTCTAACAAAGGGCATATACTGCAAACAAGACACATTTTATCATCCAATTCCCTCTCCCTCTTATACATTAAATACGACACTTAAGCTGCTTCTTCTTCCTTGGAACGACAAAGCAGCTGAGGATTAACCTGAATCTGCTACAGTGAGGCAGACGTAGTGCAGGACTCAGAGTGCGAGGAGGAAATCCCTCCACAAGAGCATGTTAGTCACGGTGAGGCTCCACCCTGATGCAGACAGCACTGGGTAAACACGCTCCATCAACGAACCGCTGGAAGGGACAGTCAGGGGACACATCACTGCGTTACATGAGAAAAATGCAAGAAAACCAACAAGAAACACCAGCAGGGAGGCAACAAAACAGCTTTAATGTTGCATAATTACCAGAACAATCTTCTGTCATATAAGCAAAGACGATGTAGTGACATTTCTTGAAGCGACGTCAAAAATAAATCAGTGATACATAAGTCTATCCTGCAATGTTTACTGAATTAAATACAGCTGGTATTGTCTGCAAAAACAAAAAAAACGTAAACATACAATATACATATTTAGCTACAAGCTCTTTGAAAAGTGACTTTAAGGATTGCGATGTCAGAAAAACAGGAAAGGTGATGTCAAAAGCTGTAGGCGTCCTCCTGTATCTCTCCCAGCAGTTCGTCCAGGTCGTCATCTGCAAACAAACAGCAGACACAGCACTGCAACAGTGTTTCCTGGAATTAAATAATTGGAGGAAAAGAAAAAAAATAATTCTTGTCTGCTCATAAAGTGCAGTGACTGCTGTTACAGATGAGCGCTGATATTTTGGCTTGAAGGTTGTGACATTCAAAGGTTAGTGGATGTACAGTACCTTCTCACACAAATGCTTTTTACAGGCAGCAACATATGCAGTGATTGTGATGAAACAACTCCATGTGTGAGCCTGCAGGCATGAGCTGGAGGGCAAAAAATACCTGACAATAGAACAAATTCTGTACACCTGAATCCACATCGAGACATCTATGAAACCTGCAGGCTGTGCATCGATGAGGAGAAGCAACCGGCCAATGGGAACATCCAGGCTTAGCTTAATTATTAGAGCAGTGCAGGTAAATTAATCGCCTTATACCGGGAAATCCAGCATAATAATTAGACTGCACAATACATTTCTCATACATGATCAATATTGGATTAATGTTGCAAAGGTTTGAAGTGTGATAGCCGTTGGCTGTTTATAAGTATAAAGTCTTTGCATACAGACGTAACATTCAGCATGGTGGATGAAGTGTTGCTGCCTTTTAGGAGCAGCACAAATATATTTAGTAGGACAGGACTGGAACTTTAATGTGTCAATTTTGATGAATTAATAGCGTAGATTTTAACAGTTAAAAAATGTTTAATGGAATTAATCACATTTTGTTTTTCCTCAACAAAAATCCAGAGGCAGAACCTTTGTATTGTGTTTCTCACCGGCTCAGGTTACACAGCTCTACATTATGATGTCACCGGGTGACTCTGAATCCGTCCAATCACTGAATAGATGCTTAGAGCAGACACATGTGTGGATGTGCCAAAACTTTCTCCAGCTGAACAGAAACAAAACTGAAGCTATTGTCTTTGGACCTAAAGAGGAGCGACCTGGAGTCAGCTCACAGCTTCAGTTATTACAGCTGGAAACTAAATCTGGGTCTGAACCTTCAGAGTCACATAAAGACAGTTACAAAGTCGGCCTTCTATCACCTGAAAACATTTCCAGGATTGGAGGACAACGTCTCAGCAAGATCTGGAGAAACTCATCCATCCGTTTATCTTTAGTCGCACTGATTACTGCAACAGCGTCTTTACAGGTGTGACTAAAAAAAAAAATCGATCAGATCCAGAAGGCTGCTGCTGGTGTTCTGACTAAAACCAGGAAGGAAGAGCACATCACCCAGTTCTACACTGGCTTCATGTAGCTCAGAGAATAAACTTTAAAGTATCACGCCAAAGTAACGTTTTGTCTTTAGTTGTTGGTGACCTAGAGAATCATGTTTAGGCAGAAATCACTGAAAATTTCTGTTTTCCACCCATAACTCAGAGTTTCAGAATCTGTGTCCAACCTGCGTCCCAGACTTGCTCCTGCTGTGCAGGATTCCTGCTGCCGTTAACCGATTTGTTCCCCTGGCTGAGCCTTTGCACTCCAGGGGCCTCGCCTCCTTCCGCGCGCCCTTTGTCCCGTTTCCCTTCGTCATCCTCTTCGTCAAACTCTAGCTGCATCCGAGACACCGGCTCCCGAGGGACGCCTGGAGCCAGGGCCGCTGACGACGCCGTCGGCTCCTGCGGGAGGCGTACAAACGGGGTTTAAAAGCCTGTGAGGAAGGTTTTAAGACAACATTTTATGGGTTTGCTGTGGTTCCCGTCCCCAGCTGGCGCTCACCAAGACAAACGGGGGGAGCTGAGTGGACAGACTGACCCCAGCAGGAGAGTAGATCCGCAGCAGGTTGTTGGGCGTCACGTTCAGGTAGTGGTTGCGATGGGAGGGAGAAAAAACACCCACCTGTTCACCAAAACAAAGCCAAGCTGATTGTTAATAGCTGCGATCAGTTCCGGGTCAGGCATATGAAGCGTTTTCTAACGAGTCTCACCTGCTTGAGGAGCAGCACAGCTCCGGCTTTTAACTCCTCACATCTTTCTTCTAAGAGACGCCGATGCACCGTTCCCTGAATCTCCCCTTTAGCCACAAATCAGAAAAGATGAAAAGAAGTTTATGATCAAAAAAAAGAGGAAAATGTGCTGCCATCGCTTTGATAGAGGCAGCAGCTTTAAATCAAACAAAGAAATTAATAAATAAATGGAGGAATTTCAAACGCAATCATCTCCCATTTGTAAAGCAAAGCAAAGACTTTTTTCTTCAAACAAAATGCTGTTAGTTGACGTGTTTACATTCACAATTAGTGACAAAGATTACTTTTGATATATCAAATTGGAGGGAGGAAGGGGAATCAGATTTAAACCAAATATATCAAAGATCAGAGCTGATCAAGAGAAAATGAGCCAAATCTGATCACTGATGTCTTTTTTTAAATTCACCAATTAGTGCGTATGCAACAAACATTACAAACTGACAAAAAGCAAGGAGGGGCATTGATCTATAAAATAATTAACCAGATAGCAGACTGAGTAGCAGCAATAAAACAAAAAAATCAAAGAAAAAAACAAGGTATATTACATTGAAAACAAAAACAAAACGTCATCAATAAGTGTCACAACAAAAATTAAATTGATAAATGTGGATTAGAATACGCTTTTTCTTTCAATAATAATTTTAATTATTTTTCTCTGATTAAAATAGCATCAGAGATATATTTGGGAAGAAGCGGAAAACAAAACAAACAGGTAGAAATAAAAGTTCATGCCAGAATAAAGAATAACTTTTAAAAAAACACTTACTAAAAGGAGATAATTCAAATGTTTTTTATGTGTCCTTAAAACCTATTCTGTTCATTTAAAATGTACTTATTGTTTAGTCAGACCTCGGCTCTTCTCTCCATTTAGAAAATACATCTGAAATCAAAATTTACATACGGCCGATAAAAAGAAACGCCATCTTTTCTGGGGGAAAAAGAGAGAAAACTTTCTCTTCCTCACATGCTGTTTTTATTTTAATTATGTAAAGCACCTTGAAATGCCTTGCTGCTGAAATGTGCTATACAAATAAAATTTTATTGATTGATTTGATTCTGTTTTAGGTCAGTTAAAAAATTATTTCCATTTTCTAAATGCCACAGTGATGAGAAACGTCTGGTTTCAACTGTAAAGATGAGAACAAATCCTAAATCAGACGCAAAAAGATAACAGAGCTACAAGAAGCTAAAATAAATCTATCCTACCGTTCACACAAGCCGCAACACAACTATTAAACCTGATAAATAGGGATGAATTTTCATGCATTAAAACAAGAAAAGTTCAGAAAAACAGTCTGACAAATTGTTTCTGGCCTTTACAATAAGTGCTGCTGACAGCTTCTCACAGCGGGACATTTTCAATTCAACATTTGCTCTAAAATGAGGATTCTCTTAGAAAACGGACGTGTGGAAATACCTTTCTGAAACACTTCAGCTCCTCAATGACTGAGAATTACAGCCATGAATAGATACAGCAAACCCACCAGACTGAGGAGAGAGATGGGATCACAGAAATATGAAGGAGCAGCTGCTCTCCTGCTGGGAAAGCTCAGGAAGATTTGCTTTTTCACCAGCTGATCTCTCTCAGATTTTACTTCTCTTGGCTGCTGGGTGGAAAATCTCAGCAAAAACCCAGAGCAAGTGGGGTGGACATTTGGATTTCCTCCAGCCACCCTGAAGAAAATGTTTTACAGCAGTTCAGGAACAACAAAACTATCCTTTAAATATCGACTCCAGAGAAAAACAACAGCAGGGCAATGATTGGGGGTCATAATGGTGAGATTAAAGTTTACAGCAAGTTGTTCAGGTCCTGAAGAAGCACAGCTGGGTTACATTTGTCTGATATTAAAACATAAAAACAAAATTTAAGCGCGTCAAAACAAAACAAAAATCTGAAAAAAAAAATACTCTCTCAACATTTCTTTTCTCATATTTTAACTTCATTGACCTACACAAGCTGCTACTTTCCACTTCCACAATGAAACTTTGTGCAGCTGAAGGTGCCGAGAGGTTATTTAGCTGAAAACTGAGAATTACATTCCTACTATTAGAAATCAGATTGTAGGAGTGAGAAAATGTTGCAGCTCTTCTGGAAACAGGCTGCAGAGCTTCCAGTGGGCGGGAGGCTCATTACGGAGAGGAACAGTCACTCCTGGTGTCAGAAGCACCTAATACCCACCCACCACCGACTCCGGTCCACTATAACTGAATCACTAATAGGCACTTAAGTCCAGAGCTGGAAAACATCCACTCCTGCTGATAATCAGCTCCACCGTATGCGGCAGCGCTCAGGAGCCCATGGCAACAGACTCTGCGTCGGATCAGAGGAAGGAATCGGACGGAGCAGGAGAGGGGACAAGTTCAGGACATCAGGACGCTTCCTGCTGCAGACGCGGGACACACGTGGGCTGGCCTGCGTGTGCCCTGCATGCATGAGTGTGTGTGTGCAGCCAAGCTTGTTATAGCAGCTGAACTTTTGCTGCCAATGCCACGTGGAGCGAGGCCAATGCTCCAAGAGCAAATGTCAAAAGTGGGGGGAAAAAAGGGAAAAAACATCTCGCTGCTCTCCCTGTGGGTTGAAATCTCTCTCTTTTTTTTCTTCTTCAAACCGGAATGAGTGTTTTTCAGTGTTTCTCCAGATTCAACAACTCCCAAAAGAACATGTTTCACATTTCATATAAACTCCTGACGTGATTTATGATGGGTTTGGTAACACTTTATTAGAAGCGGTGTGACCTGACAACAGTCATGAACATGAAGGAGTCTTCATGAAGTGTCATCTGGTACATAATGACTCTTTTAATGCAAAGTTGACTCTTAATGTAAGTTCTAATGCAACTTTGTATAAACATGTAATTATTTACAAAATAATGCAAAGTGGACACTTTTAATGCACTTGTAATGAAACATTTAATGCAGATTTGCATTAAAAGGCTCATTATTCACTAAATGGCACGTCATGAAAACTCCTTCATGTTTGTAACAGGTGTTATATCATGTTTATAACAGTGTAACGTCAGTATTATGCACACAAATAAAATGTTTGTGTGTGTTTTACCTGTTGGGTCTTTAAACACGGCCTTAGCGTCGGCGTTCGTGTGGATGATGCTCTTCAGCAGAACGGCCATGTTGGGCACTTTGTTTCTGGGTAGCTGTTTTAGAGCAGCCTGATTGGACAAGGAGAAAATCAAACATTTTAACTTTTTCTTTTCCTCAAGTCTTTAAAAAGAAGGCAGGTTAATGTTTCCTGTTCCCACACTGTAAATACTGCTGCATCTGTATTAGACAACCCAGAAACCAGGATAATTCAAATTTTAATTATGTTTACTGTGTGTTTAGTTTGCCATCGTCGTGATAAATTCCAGTTTAGGATGTTTAAAATGGTTTGCAATGTCAGGGATTGTTCCATTCACTGTTTGTTCAATGAAACCATCAATAAATTTGAAGATAAGATCAAATGCAGTTTATATAAATCACATTTCTTTATGTGTCCAAAGGAGGCTGACCAGAAATAAGAATGTTTTTACAGAGCAGCATTTGTGTTTGTGGGGCTATTATTGCTGTAAAACACAGTCGCAGTCACGTAATTTCCATAATAAACAGTTTAAAAAAGCTTTTTAACCAACACAATTAGTCAACAACAGATTATGTAGGGTTGGGGATTTATGGCATTGTTTATTTATTATAATTTTAATTTATTGTAATCATGATCAATTTCAGTTACTGAAGAGAAGTAAAAAATGATGATCAGAAAGGGTATTTTCTTTCACTGTTTGTTCCATGAGAGAATCAATAAATTTGAAAATAAATCACACTTTTTTCAGTAAAAATAGTATAAATGGGAATTTTTTTTTTATATTTGTGGCGCTACGAATGCTGTGCCATGCAGTCACAGCCTGAAAAATAATGAATAGGATTTTTATTTAGTACCAGAAAATATTGCAGAAACCAATATCACCCATACCTAATATGATATTATTGCTCAATATGCAGCTATAATGACTTTGTTAGATTAAATAGTGGCATCAAAGTTCATGCCGTTTGTTAAGATATAAAAAGCGACAGCAGATTTCTCACCTGCCGATTAATTAAAGCAGCTGAAATTATTTTGAGCCTGCGTTCTCGTAATTCCCTTCCTTGATCCGAGCTAAGACACCTTTGTAAGTTGAGAAGCGTGTGATTGATTTGACTCAACATTTCCTCTCGCAGCAGCTCTCAGGTGTCGCTGCGTTTTTATTTACTTCATATTTATGCCGAGAGGTTTTGTCAGTGTGACAAATTGTTTGCGGGGAAAACCGGCCCTTTAATTCCTCCTGCTTTCATCTCCTCCAACAGATCCTCCAAGTGAGCATCTTAATCACCTCGGCCTTAAATATCACCGCTTTCGCTGTTAATTCATTAACACAAACAGCAGCTATAAGAAATTCGCAGATCTGAGCAGGATTTACCGCTGGGATGATCCTCTCTTTCCACTTCATTAGATGGAACAAGCTCAAGCTGCGCGCTAATTTGCTCAGTGATGCAAACACAGATTTTGGGAAGCTGATATTATTGTGAGGAGCTTAACCTCATCAAGCTCAGCCGGCGTCCTCCCAGTGACTCTGTACTCGCATGTGAATGGAGCGTGAGGGCCGCTGCAGAGGCCAACGTGTGCGCTCAGACTCACAGACGCTGCCTCCAGTGGCTCCTGCCCACAGAGGGAACAGAGCCGCAGCAGAGTCCCTATTAGTGTGACTGATTAGTGATCATACTTTTTATAATCATAAAACACCTCAAGAGCCGCGCCGCCGTTTGTCTTGATTATGCCAATAGACCCCCAGCAGTCACACAGGCTGTTATTAAAGATGATGAATCATTGTTAAAAAGCGCCTGACCTAAATACTCGGCAGCACCGACGGGAAGTTCGGGAGTGCGCTACCTTTCGGAGCACCATGACGACGCTGTAGGTGTGCAGGAAGCACGACAGATTCCTCTCATCCAGTCCCATCTCAGCCTTCATCGCCGCCCAGGCGCAGCCGCTGAACTCCTCTTCCTCAGACTGTGAGCTGGAGCACTGAAACGACAGAGGGGACGGTGTCCTTAATGCTGCTACGCATTCAGCGCCTTTCGGAAGTATTTGTAAATCTGAAAAGTTTTCCAACTTTCAGACGGCGTAGACCAACACAAAGAGGTGCAAAACTGTTAAAGGTGACTTATTATGCCTCCATAAACAGGTTAGGATGGGTCTATGGGCAATTTGGAACATGTTCGTTACAGTTTTTTTTTGCACAAAATCACTCAGATAATAACAGGGTGAGCTACTTTAGGACCTCCTGTCACTTTAAATCCTAATAAGCTGCTGCTGGCCACCCTCCCCCAACTCAACGTTTACGCTCACACATGAAAATGGCTGCAAACAGATGTGCATTTACAGCCTTGAAAAGCAGAAGTGGAGCCTCCTGCACAACCAACAAGAATGCAGCAAGTAGTTTCTGGATGGTAAGTTCCAGCAGACACTGTGCAGCACATGGAGTGGTAAAACCAGCTGATCAAATGTACTTGGAGCTCAGTCTGGGTTGCTAAGTAACGGGCTGTGCTTTGCTGGGGTTGCTAGGTGACGAGCAGTGCCTGCTGATTTGTGACGTTACATACCGGAGGATTTTGAAATGGAACGTTTTTCAGACATCAAACAACATTAACTTATTGCCAAAAGTCTTTTTTTTTTATTTATTATTTTAAGTGCTTGGGCTGTTTCTTTAAGCAGTAGAAACACAAATTGAAGTACAATATGTTCCCTTTTATAGTGTGATATGGATTTCTACTGAGCCCAAGTTATCAAGTACATCAGTGTGCAGACGACTGCAAAGGATGGTTACAAGTTCCACCGTCACCAGCTCCAATATGTTAATTCTTGTTGGATGAATCTCACTGCAGTAAACCCCCAACTGAGCCAGATATTTGTCGCAGATGCTAAAGAGTTGGAAGCACCAAATGATAGATTAGAAAGAGAGAGAGAAATAAATTGGATTTATCACAACTTACACAGTCAGAATGACTTTGTACTAAAACTGTGATCCAGTTAATCAGTCAGAATCTTAAAACTGTTTCTGTTCAGAACCACTGGCCTGTGGGACTAAAAATAAATTAAGCAAGATTCATTTTTTTCTTCTTATTATTCTCATTAAACCCTGAAAGCAATATAACTGAAAAATGTATCCCCTCGGTTTGAGTAAACACAGGACAGCCTTGAAGATGGAAGAAAATTAATATTACAAAAACGCATAATGACTCAGCAGTGAAACACAAAGCAGCACTCTTAATTTCAATACAGCTAGAGGCCAAAACTGTACATGGAAATGAAATCTGATTAACCACACAGAACCAGGAACTGGATTGGTTAGGAAACGGTTAGAGAAAATAAAAAAAAAAATCAGTTTTGTTTACATCCTCCGTGTTGTAAAGAGGAAGAAAATGTTCTTAATCAGTCAGAAGGGGAGGCCGCCGTCGTGTCGAGCAGAGCGCGGACACACAGGCTACCACTGATGATGGGGAAAAACAACAGATCAGCAGCTGTGTCAGAGGAGAAAAACAACTTAAAAGCAGCAATTCCCCAGGAGGCAATGAAAGCGTGCAGCAGTAGGTGATAAAGAAAGTTTGACAAACACCCAAAAGCACAGACTCTAGCAGATTTTAAATAATTCTGATGCTGAATGCATTTTTGTTGTGGTTGTTAATCTATGAGTGAAAACAAGAAAAAATTGCAGATCAAACCCAAGCACGACAACCTTAAAAACCAAATTCAGAAACAAGTCTGCAGTAGTCACCAGAACTCACTTACTGGTATTAATTCAGATTACAGCCTAACATTCTTCCATGGCAAACATGAAACATGAGTTTTCAACCTTAACGAATGCACCACTTTTCCCATTTCTACCAAATCCAATCTTTTATGGTCAAAATTTGCAACATTTAATATAAAACCAAGTCAATACATAGAAGTTATATTTGCAAGGATTCAAAATCTGTAAAAAGACTCATTAGTGCAGCTCTACTCTGCAGATTTAAGGAGTAAATTACAGAAAGATTGAAAATCTGGTCATGCCTCATTGTAAACATTGACCAAATTATATCTGCTGCAATCATTTCATTTATTTATAAGGCTCTAAAAAGAGCATTAATCCAAAAATCAACTTAATTAAATTTCTAAATGGTGTGAGATTTGGGTTTCCTCTAGTGGGAATATTTGCAGGCTGGAGAAAAATGTTTAATTCTCTTAGCTTGAGGGAATAGTTTTCACTTTCTGCAACACGAGTTATTTAAAAGTTGTTTGCTTTTTGTATCGACGTGTCCGGTGGGTTGCCTGTGGGGTTTTCTTTACCTGACTCGGCAGTCGAGCCACAGCCCCATGAGAAGGAGTGTTAGGAACGGAAACCACGATCTCGTCCAGATTCTGACCCTGAGGCTGAGAGAAGTGAGAAAATAAGCTCATAAGTCTTTAAAAAAAACAAGCTATGGAAAACAAAAAAATCAGGAAAGGATCCAACCTGTTGAGGCAGCAGGCCTGCAGGACCAGGGAAGCGTCTCGTTTGGGGCTGGTGAGCCTCGGAGCGCCGCCTCTTCTTGGGAAGTTTGCTGGACGCAGACACCAGCTGGACCAGGCGGTTGGTGAGGACCGGTGTGTGCAGAGGATGTGGGCTCGGGGCGGAGGAGTTCACAGAGGCAGGAGGCCCCGGGGAGACCGTATTAAAGAGACTCCGAGGCTGAGAGGCGGCTTGTGGAGTCATCCACGGCTTCTGTAGCTGCTGAGGATGGCTGGGAGTCCTGGAAAAGCTGCTGGGTGCCGGGGAAACGGCAGGAATCCTGGAGAAACTGCTGGGTGCCGAGGAAACGGCAGGAATCCTGGAGAAACTGCTGGGTGCCGAGGAAACGGCAGGAATCCTGGAGAAACTGCTGGGTGCCGAGGAAACGGCAGGAATCCTGGAGAAACTGCTGGGTGCCGAGGAAACGGCAGGAATCCTGGAAAAGCTGCTGGGAGTCTGTGGAGGAGCTGCAGGGAATGAAGCACAACTGGTACTTGGAGGCTGCAGATGTGCAGAAAAAAGACTCTGTGGAGCTGCAATAGAATTACAGTAGCTAGAAGTGTCCCGCAGGCTCCTAGTAGGAGGCGTTTGGATCGTGACATAAGTAGAAGGTCTCAGTGTTTTCGCTGAAGACGGAGGCTCAGCTGCTGCAGGCGTAGAAAGTTGCCTTGTTTGGTTGTCGCATTCATCCAGGTCGGCCAGGTCAACGTCCCAGTCATCAAAATCATCCTGAGCTGTGCAGGATGTGTTAGAGGAAGCAGGGAAAGAGGAGATCTGCCTCAACCCCTGAGCAACAGTTTGTGCAGCACCACTGTGCATGGCGCTCCCTGACACCGAGCCATTGCACAGTTCAGCCAGTTTCTCTCCCGTTGGCTGATGGCACGTTTTCTCCTGGTCTCTGTGAGAAACAGACGAAGCCCGCAGGCTGCAGGATGACACGACAGCTGCCGCTTTGGATGGCCCTGCCACCGAGCAGGGGCTCCAGTCTGTCCCCAGCACATCCTGGGACAACAGGAAGCAAACTGAGGTCAGCAGATCACCGAATGGAAAGAGGACACTGTGATAATCAGACATATGAACCAGGTGCGTTACCTCATCATCAAAGTCCTCGTCTAGGCTGAACAGGCCACTCAGTTTGCAGGTCTGTAAAAGAGAGTCCAACGATTTAACGTCTTCAAGCACAAGAAATAACAAGGGATGGATTTAACCGACGTAAAATATCCACTAGCATTGCTGTTAGCTCAGATAGCAGTTCAGATTGATGGACTATAACTCACCATGGCAGTCAAGAAATATCACGATGAAAGCAGAGTCTGTTGGGTTCAGATAAATACACCAAACTGAAATCGAATGCCATTCAATAAATGACAGATAATAAAAGAGTCGTTTTTCTCCCCAAAACGTCTTTTCTTAAATTACTAAACAGGATCGACCAGAAGGCAACTTTTCCCCAGTTTGCTGCTTCTTGGTACCCCGCCGATACGTTCGAACGCGACGTGCTGACGTAACGACCACTCACGCATTCAGTTGACGTCGGTCAAGAGCGTTCTCTGCTCCTTAAGGTAGCATCGGTTAGCTGTAAAAGCTTAGCTAACATCTAGAGTACTTTCTGTTCGTATTTAAGCGCAAACTTTTAAGAGCACAGAACTTCTGTCAACAAATAATAAATCTGAAAAGCCCATCGTTTACAAATGTATAGAGGATATTTTTTTTAATTGCTCTGTATTTCGGAATTTCTAATTATTAGTTGTTAGCTTTTTACTTGATGACAATCGTTATTACTGTCACGTCTTATTTTACTCTTATTTTATTTATCTTTTTCCAGCCCGAAGTAAACAAATGAATAAGTAAAAATGGTAAGCTGCTTTATGAATCACTCGGTTCAGTTCATCTCGTCCTCTGTGTTGTATTAAATGTCAACATCTGTGCTCTTTGCTCTTTACTGGAAATAAACCTAAGGCTAATGCTGCCATCTAGTGGTGACATCAAATAGTGCGAGTATCAGTTTGCATTCTGATCTAAAAATATCCAGTGTAGAAGTTATTTGAGCAGTTATCTTGTGACTGTGCACAAATGAAGGGCATTTGATTAGAAGTTTTATTTCGTATGAGTTTAACTTAAAACAGAAATGGGTCCAGTTTTTGTAAGTTGCTTTATATTTGTTTGGATTCCATAGAAACTTGAGGCACTTCCATTAAAGGGTGAGTGAAAGCTCTTTGCTGACATTTCTATAAGCAACACTGCTCATTTCTTATATGCAAAGGGTTTGAATAAAGTTAATGACTTCTGTTTGCTTGCCATTCTCTCATTGGTTTTACTTTATGGGACTGATTGTAGGGTGTTATGTCCAAGGACACATTTCCATTCTCCTCTACCTCACTGCGCTCTCTCAGACTGGAGCAGGAGCTCCAGGACTGGGAGGATGAACGGCGAGCTTTGGCTCATAGGAGAGCCATGATCCGGCCTCCGCTGCCTCGGGCCCCCCGACTGCCTCCCCGGCAGCAGCGGATCCAAGAGGTCAGAGCCCCTTCACTCCAGATCCGCTGCAGAGACACCAGCATCCACAACACCTTCATGTGCGGAGACATAAAGGGAGTCTACGCTGTGCTGAAAGACCCTGCAATGGTCAACGCCCTGATGGAGACGGTGCATGAGGAGATGGTGTGGGCTCCGGAAATGGGTACCCCTCAGAGATTTTAGTTTATATTGCTAATTTAAGTGCTAGCAGTGCCGGTAAACGCTGCTGCTTTCGTCAGGCATGTGGACGCTGAGCTCCAAGGTGAAACAAACATCGGCCTTGCGCCTGGCTGCCAGCCGGGGTCACGCGGCGTGTGTGGAGGAGCTGCTGTTTCGTGGTGCTGAGGTGAACGCCAACCCTGGAGGCAACACGGCACTCCACGACGCCTGCATAGGCGGCCACCCTGTCTGCGTCCAGCTGCTGCTGACCCATGGAGCAGATCCTGAAGTGCTGGCAGCAGATGGCAGTGCTCCTCTTCACCTCTGTACCTCTGCCCAGTCATTCCAGTGAGTAGTCAAACCGCTTATACTGTAAATCACATGCATCACTCAATTTTTTTTTAGATAAAATCTGATACATAAGTGAAAATAAAAATTATTCAGATGTAAAGTATGTAAAGTTTAAAAGGTGCTGTAATCTGGTTTGCACACATTTAAACCAAACCCTTTTTTTGAAGCACCTTTGTGATTCAGTTTCAGTTTTTAGATTCTGAATCAGTCTGATCAACTTTGAATAAAGTTAGGATTCTTTTTGTTTTCTTTTTGTGACATTTTCTCATTTGTATCCTACAGCCACAGTTTGCTGTGGCTGTAGGATACATGGAGTAGATTTTAAAATAGACTTTAAAATCTACTCCATGGCACAGCGCAGATCGGAGCTTCAAAAGTATAATTTCCTCCATTAAGTGACAAAGCATAGAGCATTTCTCTGAGAAAAACATCCAGATGTGGCTAAAATCTTCCAGCATCGTTTGGGTTAATGACCGGTTACTATTTGATGAGAACAAGCCAAACTTTTTGCCAAAATTGTAAATGATATGCACATCACAGGGGAAATAAACACTATGCCAGTTTCATGTTATGGAGTTACTTTTCAGTTTTTGTTAAAACATTCGGTTCTTTGCTGGAAAGCTGGAGGAGCAGTTCATTTTTCTACAACAGAATCAGTTTGAGCATCCAGTCAAATCAACAAAAGAATAACTTTTTTCATGAAGTAATAGAATTGATTCTCATCTATCAAATTTTAGATATGAATGTGAGGAAATTTCAGAACTTTGGAAAGTTTTGACTTCATAACATTTTATCAAATCAAGATGTGGGATCCTGAACTCAAGAGGATTGAATGGCAAAACTGAATCAAAGAAAATATGTTTACTGTTGTGCAGATTTATCCATGTAGCTGTATTTTTATTTAT
Source organism: Poecilia latipinna (assembly GCF_001443285.1). Taxonomy (NCBI): domain Eukaryota; kingdom Metazoa; phylum Chordata; class Actinopteri; order Cyprinodontiformes; family Poeciliidae; genus Poecilia; species Poecilia latipinna. The sequence goes on from NW_015114876.1 coordinate 57,756, forward strand.
TTATTTATTTATTTTTACTTAACCCCCAGCATATTTGATTGTTTTTAAGTTGAATTGCACAGGATGTGTGTCAATTATGCAGGGAAACGTTTTAAAGTGATTTATGGTCTCGTATTTATATACCATAAAAAAAAAAAAACAGGAGCATGTAAACATGAATGTCCAAATACGGCATCACTTTCGTGTCTAACGTTAAGAAAAACTCTAATGCATAGATAATCAGGATGTGACTGTTCCCCAGCTGTGCTAAGCTGCTTTTAGAAGGAGGCGCAGACATCAACGCGCGGAGCCTGGAGTCGAGGCTCTCCGCTCTGCATGTGGCTGCTCAGCGAGGCCTGGAGGAGCACGTCCAGCTCTTCCTCAGCCACGGCGCCGATGTTTTAGCCACCAATCGAGAGGGGGAGACCCCCCTGAATGCCGCTTGCTCCGGAGCCGAGAGGCCGTCCGAAGCTGGGCGGTACCTCCGTGTGATCCAGCAGCTGCTGCATGCAGGAGCTAATCCCCAAACTGCAGGCAGGAAGCAGCACACCCCGCTGCACAACGCCTGCGCAAACTGCTGCTGCAGGATTGTGGACGTCCTCCTGCAGCATGGAGCGAAGGCTGATGTTGAGAACTGTGCGGGATACACACCAATGGACTGCCTGCTGCAGGTACCAGACTGTTTGCATAACAGCACGGACAACATAGGTACTAATTTTAAGCCAGAAAGCAGAATAAATGCTGTTTTTGTTGTTTTTTTAAGGTTGTGGAAGATTACCCGACTCAGCAATCTGAAGCTGTAGCGCGATCCCTTCTGAACTACGGAGCAAAACCTGTTTCACCAAAGGTTCAACCAACACTGAGCTGATCTACACACACAAAACAACACATATTAAATGCATGTCTGCTTTTTATTTTCATGAAAAACTGGATTAAAATTTAGACCTCTGCTTCTGAGTCCTAAAAACTCTCAAGTCATCTTTAAAAACTGACAGCTCTCCAAACTTTCTGAGTCTATTGCTTCACCAGTTTCCTTTTTTAAATAGGAAACGCTAAATTCAGTTTTGTGTCCATATATAACAGATAAATTAACAAATAACTTATTTTAAATTGTTAAAACTTTACTGGCAACCTTGCTTTTTTATAACACGAAAGCAAAAACTACACTATGATCCAACTGGTGCTAACTGTTGGAGGCTGTGTGGCGTCCAGGGCTGGACCATTGCCATAATTTTGGGAATGCCCAAAAGTTTCCGCCTCACAAAGCAGCCCTTCCCAAGCAACTCAGCTCCTTCAGACTAGCCAGCAGCAATTAGCAGACACCTGGTGCGTATCTGCTTATTATACCAGCTACTTCTTTCTGCAACGCTGGTAAAAACATTGTTTAAGGGTTAATAGAAGAGCCATGTTGTGATGACTTCCTGAAGGCGGAGTTTCAGAAAGAGCAGGAGATTCTTAAAGAGACAGAGGCCCAATTTCAAGGCGCTAAATTATTAAGTCAAATAGTCAATAGTCATATAGTCATAACACCTGAAGGCAACATAGTTACTGGATTGTGCTGTAAAATGGCAATGTGACTCGAAAATACATAATTCTGCCCCTTTAAGTTGTAAATTTGTATTTCTGAAAAAAAATACTACTAATAATAATAATTAAAAAAGCTCTACAAAGAAACAGATTGTTCCCCTTAGTTGGCTGACTAAAAAAACCAGAAATAAATGGGGTTTATTTACCTGATCTGGTATCAGGTATATGAATTGACTGAACATTGATCCGCCCCAGATGCTGAAACAGCTGGCCTTGTATCCTGATGTTCTGGGCGTGATGCTGAACTCGTACACATCCATCCCGCCCTGTGATTGGTCAGACTCCCTGCCTCCTGACACGGTGAGCTCTCTGAGGTGTTAAATCCGCTCTCTTGTCGTTTGCTCTCATGTCTCTGCTTCTGCCCGCAGCTTTCCCAGGAGCACCTGTTGTTTCTCCGCTCGCTGCGTCAGAGGAGCGCTCGGCCTCGATCCCTGCAGCATCTCTGCCGTTGTGCTGTGCGTCGCCATTTAGGAGCCCGCTGTCACTCAGCTGTATGTGAGCTGGACGTTCCTGGGTCTGTGAGAGAATATCTGCTGCTCTGTGACAACAAGGCACTCCAATAAATATTGATGTTGTCATATCATCTTAAAACTTATTACTATTGATTCTAAATCCAAATTGTCACATGAAGGCTGCTCACTCTGGCCCATGTGTGTCAAACTCAAGGTTGGTGGGGCCACATCACAAAAAGTATCATGAAATCCTGGAGGAACTGAAAAGATGTTCAATAATATCTAATTTTAAGAATTAATTTATATTTTAACAGTTTGTGAACGGGTTTTATCAATACATTCTGGATCAACCGGCCCTTTAAGAGCATTCAGGATCCAAAACGAAAATGAGTTTGACACCACTGTTTAGAGCTGCCAGAATAAAGCTGGGTCAATACAAATGCATGCCACACTTTTAAGATTTTTGCTTGAAAAACAAAAAGAAAGAAAAATGGAAACTTTTCCTTTCACTGTATTTTTAAGTACTATTTATCTTTGGTTTATTGTATTGAAAACCAAACATTACATTGAAGTTTGTGGTTGTAAAAGGACAAAATGTGAAAAGATTTAAGTGGTGTGCATTTGCAGAAAACTGCAGGATAACTTCTGCAGGGTTCTCACTGCGTTTTATTATCAGTTATTTGTCTGGCAGCATTATTTTTGTGCAATAGGCTATTTTGTTTTTCATTATTTGCTTTGCAGATCCTCATTTCCTACATTGCAAGTTTTCTTTTAAAGATTATGTCATAATAAAGTACTCAGATGTTATGTGCTTTTTTTTCAAAGGAAAATAAAATATTAAGCACTGATTATTCTTATTGCTGGTGCACTTTTTCCTTCCACTAAGCTTTCTATAAATATGCTTAGGAACAGGCCTCTGAGGAGCCAGGTTCTTTTGTGATGCAGTAATTCATGTAAAAATGATTAAGCATTAATAGCATAGAAATTAATATTTTAGAATTCTGAAGTTTGTTTTAAAATATTCTTCTTTTTATTATTTCATGTCCTAATTTTCTGGGATGTTGAATTTTCATCATCTGCAAGCCATAATAATCAAAATGACAAGAAATAAATGCTTTCATTTTTCACTCTGCATGTAAAGGAGAAAAATATATTAGAATTTCATACTTTTTTATTTTTAATTTTATTTTATTTTAGATCTTCCTGTACTTATCCCTAACAAAACTTTACTGCTCTTTTCTGTGGAATCCTATGGCGCTCCCCAACTAAAGGAGGCTTAAGTACTTACTTTCTGACACCCTGCCTTCAGGATGTCATCACAAAAACATTTCTCCATTAAGCCGTTAACATGGGAGATTAAAGAATTCCTCAAGCATCCATGAAAGAGTCAAAATAATACTCCAGGTACAGTTTGATGAAAAAATACCATTATAAGATGATGTAAAGCTAAAAAAAAAAAAAAATCACTTTTACACAGTACTGCCCCTTTAAATGAAGCAACTCAATGTGGGTAGAGCATTCAGAGTAGGGTTACTTTTAAATAGTATTACTCAAGTCATGTAGCTATTACTATCAAAGGTGGGTAGAGTACCTGAAAATCGTAAAATTGTACCCAGGTAAAACCTACACAACCTCAACATATTTTTCACTTAAACAAAAGTAAACGTTCCAATGGTAGAAATGTTTTTTTAAAAATTGGTTAAAAAGACAACTCCAGTACTGAGGAGTTAATCATAACATCTGAGTTACTATTTAAAAGAAAACTTTTTTTCCAAAACATGTTAGTCTTGTAAAATGTAACTAGCTACTACCCACTTCTGTTCAAAACAAAACAGCAAAGCAACAATCTACACTGAACGAAGTCTGACAGGCTAGCAGCTATAGTTTCCTTGAAGTTATGTACTTTGGTATTTCTTTACTTGTTGCTCGGCTGTAATGTAAATGTAACAGTAGGAGGAGCAACAGGCGGTTCCCTGTTTCCATAACAATCGCTCCCACCTCCGGCTGGTGACGTAACCGAGCCTGCACTGTTTTTATTCTGTGGTTTCTGAGCCGTAGCTGCTAACTAAAACTGAGCCTGGTGTTTCAACATGCTTTGACTTTACAGCTGTCAGGTAAGGCCACCCAAAATGCAGCTTATTAAGGACTTTTAGATGTTTGCTCGAAGCCTGCGTTCAATGTGAAAACTGTTGCGACAGAAGGAAGCTAGCTGTGCGGCACGTAAACAGCGGAAGGTCGTTTTTCGTCAAGCTAGGAAGGCTAGCTGGTAAGCTAAGGAGCTAATAAGAGCAGAATGACAGTCTGACAAGTAAGTAGAACAAAAGTATAGTTTCCTTATGCTTGGAATAAAGGCTGGTTATAGAGGACAATATAAACGAGTCGACAAACAATCTTGACAGTCACTGAATGTAGCTTGTCTGCATAAGAAACAGCTGCTGCGGAGCTTTTAAAGGGAACCAGTCGTGTTCTTCCTGACTTTTTAATCTGTAAAGTGGTCTTAAAATAAATTACGTCTGCTTGAATGTATTTATATCACAGTCTTTGACTGTGTGTTACGTTAAATACGTAAGCTTTTAAGAATGTCATCAGTTTAACTGGTTCCTCCAGTTTTTCTCACTTCTCCGTCCCGTTTTTTTTTTTAAACAAGAATCCCAATTTTTGTCATGCATTAAATGGTCTTCAATTGTATATGCAGTCATTATCCTCTAAATACATTTGCTCTTAGTCAACATTTTGGTCCTGTCAAAAAGTGAGAATGAAGTAATTCAGTCAAAACATTGCAATAGTGCATTTTGCAGAAAATAAACATGAAGACGCATACATTAATTCAAATGGAGACAATTTGTCTGAATTTGTGTTGCTAGTTTCAGTTTTTCTAACCAAAGTTCAACAGCTATCATATATTGCCCTAACATCTCTTGCATAACTTAAGATTGTGTTTTTGGGCCCCTATTACCGTATAATAACCGTGAGTTAAATTATCTTTGCTTTTCAAAAAAATAAAAAGAACTAACAAGTGATTTTATTTAGATTTAAATATGTTGTTCTTATCCAGACACCAGAAATTTATTATTACTGCAGCTAAATTATTAGAAAAGTTATTACAACATTTTGATGTACATTTGTTTGAATTGGCCGAAACAAAACACCAGAATATTTGCTAAACATGCTAGTTTTCAACATTTTTAGTAGCCTTCTTTCAGACATCTGACTGTCAGTGCACAGCATCAGATGCAGGAGGAATACTTAATCTCTCTTATACCTCATTAGAAGGACGTTAAATGAATAAAATGGAGTGTTGGACATTTTTAAATGGTCTTAAAACTTTAGTTTACTTTGATACTAGTTAATGTCTTAGTTGTTTTTTCTTAGTTTAAAAGCAACAATCAATTAATTTTTGAGTGAGTAGAAATAATTTTCAGTCTTTGTGAAAAGAAACAACAAAAAAGTTGAAGCAACTGGAACTAAAAATAGTTAAGCCTGTCATAATGCACACTTAATCATGTGATAAATTAAAATGAGCTCAATAATTTCTATTCTGATGATTGAGATGTTTTCAAGGGAAATTTTGTTTATGATTTTGGTTGTAAGTGGGTTTTCCCCATTTTATTTATTGTTTTTGGGTGTTGCGTTTCATTTTGGAGATGTAAAATGTCTTCCAGTTCCAGCTTTAAGTGTTTTTTACAAAATAAAGTTACAACATATTACAAATATATCACTTGAAAACAATATTACCATTTATCGCAACAATTATTGGGACATTATAGCATCTAGCAAAATTAGTTATCAAGACAGGTCAATACTCAAATTTTTGCGTATTTTGCTGTTAAACATAAATATTACAATAAAAATGAACTTGATCCTTACCTGTCCATCTTCTCCTTCAGGTTCAGAGAACAGAGATGGCGGTGTGCGCACTGACCATGTTGGAGGGGGTGGAGGAGGAGGTGGTGGCCGCGGGCGGCGCGCTGCTCCTCGCCCTGGCCCTCATCTTAGCCTGGCTTTCGACTCACGTCGCAGATCGGGGAGACCACATCCTGGGCACCATCCTCACCGTGGGCGCTCATGCCTCACTAATAGGACTGGGAGCCCACGATAACTACAGCGGGGGGCCCAACGGCGCCGACGTCCCCGAGCAGCAGGCCGCCCAACCTGCACAGGAGAACAAGCCGGACGACGGGGAGCCTGCGAACGAGAGGGGAGAGGGCGACGCGGAGGCAGCCGAGGACGTCTGGACGGACCTGCGGCTGGACATACGGAGCAAACAGCCCCAGGCCGGAGCGCCGCACTCCTCTGACGGAGAGGAGGACGACGCTGACGAGAATGACGATGAGGACGAGGAGTTAAAAGGGGCAGACAGACATCCGGTGAAGGCCGTTCTGAGTCTGAGAACCACCGTCCCGTGTGCTTCCACCACCACTTCCATCTCCATCCGGCTCAAGTTTTTAAACGACACAGAGGAGGTTGCCGTTGTAGAACCAGAAGATACCGTGGGAATACTGAAAAGGTTTGTCAATTAAAAATACCCAACAGAAAATAATAAACATACATTTTATTTGTTTAGCGCTTTTCTAAACACACTTTAAAATAATCAAGTAAAATTACAAGCAGAACACCAAGTACGTCAGACAAAATCATAAACACATACAGGGCACATTAAAAAACAGGATAAACATCAAGCTTGGATGCCAGAATTCTCTAACATTTTGGTAAACAAAGACCGACTTTCCCAAAGCCTCTGCACAGGTTTTGCTTCGTTAACACAAAAATATGAAAGCTGAGCTTGTTTTCTGCAGACCTGCAGGGAGAGACAAATATGCTTTTTTTATTTAATCATGAGGATTCCATTTATTCAACATTTTGCATGTGTCATCTACAAAAACAAGCTCATTCTTTGTTGTTTTACCTCAAGTCTGTTTGCCAAAAAACATTTAAAGGGGACATACTATGCAAAATTCACATGCACGTTTCGTAATTGCATTCGAGTCTCTGCAGCTTCTAAAAACAGATCAAGTGCTTAATAAAAACACAAGACTCTTTTTTGGGAATAAGCTAATGTTTTTTTGATATGTGGAAAATGGCCCTTTTCTAAAACCTCCCAAATGTGACATAGCGAATCAGCAGGCACTACCCCTCACGTAACAACCCCAGCGAAGCCTATCCCGTTACCTAGCAACCCAAACTGAGCTCCAGCACTTTTGGTCAGCTGATTTGTTACCACTGTATGTACTGTACAATGGCTGCGGGAAAATAAAAAATGCTTTGTTGTTGACTTACCATTCAGAAACCACTTGCTGCATTGTAGTTGGTTGTGCAGGAGGCTTCACTTCTGCTTTCCAAAGATGTACGGTTGTGTAACTGCACTGCCGTTTGCAGCCATTTTCACGTGTAAACGTTGAGTTTGGGGGCATGGCCAGCAGCAGCTTATTTGGATTTAAAGTGACAAGACATCCTGAAACAGCTCATTCTGAAAGAAGCTCTAAATATTAAAAATCTCATCCAAGAATAATTTTGTGCAAAAAATGTAATAAACATATTTTGAAAAGCATATAGATTTTTCATAACATATTCAAGGAAGCATTTTAGGTCACCTTTAAGGTTTCCCAAAAATGCATTAATTCCTTTAATGCATCTTTTATCCATTTTCTCTCCTTTTCCCAGCAAATGTTTTTCAGGACGTGAGCATCAGGTGAAACTAATCTACAGAGGCCAGTTGCTGCAGGATCCCAAGAGGACACTGTTCTCCTTAAACATCACCGACAACAGCGTGATCCACTGCCACATCTCCCAGGCTGTGCAAGGACCGAACCCGGAGGAAGGGTCGCAGCCCGGGGCGGGGGCCGGCCCCGGGGCGTCTGGAGGATTCAGGTCGGCCAGCGTGGCCATCAGCACCAGCAGCCTGGTGGTGCCCGTGTTCGTGGTGATCCTGGCTGTGGTCTGGTACTTCCGCATCAACTACAGGCAGTTCTTCACGGCCCCAGCGACCATCTCTTTGGTGGGAGTCACTGTGTTTTTTAGCTTTCTGATATTCGGAATGCACAGCCGCTGAGAAGTCAAGACGTGGCTCGAGGCTACAGCACATTACGAAGTGCGGGAAACAAAAAAATAACTGCAGCAAAGAGATGGACTAAATAAAAAACGGAGGCTTGAGTACAAAAAAAAAGGCTGCAGCTGGTTAAATGTGCATGCGTTTGGCGGGGGGCAAAGTGAGCCTGTTTGAGCACATACCAAGAAAAATAAAAAGTACGGTCTAAGCGCAGTGGAAGAGGATTTAACTGGAGCATCATTTAGCAACACTCTGGCTTCATCTCATCTTTTGTTGGTAGATTTATCAATCTCTCGTGTTACTCTTTATTTTGGAAGAAAAAAAAATTATGTTACAAGAAAAAAAACATCTAAAAACACTGTTGCGCTTTACAAGTTTGCCTCCTATGTTATATTATTAGAATAAAAGCTTTCTGTGGATGAAAAACTGTCCAGCCGTCTCCGATCGAGGCAAAGACATTTCATTTTGCTGCTTTGCATCGGTACCTTAAACATCTGCTAGACATGACACGTTTCGGAGAGAGACTGTAAATATGTTGTATTTTCTGTAAATAAAATAGAGTAAATCTGCTGAAACTACATCTGGCACTTAACAGACTGGCAGTTCTTCCTGATCAATACTGGACTTGTCTTGTTTCAGCTGCATCTAGAATTAAAGAATTTCCAGCCAAGTCAGTTTCATTCGCCTGAATCTGTTGGTGCAATAAATGTTTATTTAGAAACATCATAGCATTGAAGGGGGGAAAAACAGTCACATATAGATACATGACACTCATCTGTGCTTGGTAAATATCAGTCTATATTGCATTTTCATTTTAATGCACATCAGCCGTTGGTTTCATTCACAAAAGCGCCAGAAGCAAAGATTTCAAACGTCTGTTACAGTATATCTACTAGTGCACATCACCAGCCTCAGCTGATTGTCGCCTTCACATACAAACCAGATGCAGCTCTGATCAGAAGTTTACATACTCTGGGTCCTTTTTGCATTTAAAACGGAAACATAATTTTTCAAAGCGAGAACGAGGCACTCAGGCTGAAACAATTGTGATTAATCGATAATTGAAATAATAGCCAACTAATTTAGTGATTGTTAAATTTAGCACACAGACTAAAACATGCAATCTGCTGAAAAAAAAAAACATCACCTTCAGAGCACATAAAAGACAGAAAACATCAAGCACCTTTTGCAATTATTAATCAATTAATGTAAATAACCCAAAATAAGTTTTAGCTGCAGATGGATTATTTGGATTTGCTACAAATATGCAACGCTATTGGATTTTAATCAGAAAATGTTTTATCTAAAAGTAACTGAATTATTTGCACTCCTATTCGTTTCTAATATTGTATCAAACAAATCTGAGTTACATAAAAATTAAAGTTAAGTGTTGAGAATATTGTTCAATCTCAAAAAATCCAGCAACATGGTAAAAATAAAAATCAACACAATTGGGTGTTTCAACAGCACACATTTCAAGCAGGTTTAGGAAAAGCTATAACGAGAATGTTTGACAAATCATTAAAAGTCCAGAATTAATTACCCAGCTACTCGGATAATGATGGGATGGAAGTCTCTGATCAGCACTGTAACTGAAAATGGACCTCATTTGAGAAACCAGCTCCCGACATAACTGACTTTTTGGTCAAATGGTATCATAATATCAATATGGCAACAAACCAAAGTCTTTGTGGTTGGTTAAGAACTGCAGCATGATTACTAATAAAAAAAAACACACAAAAAACAGCATATGTATATATAATCACAGAACACAGACCCGTCGCACTTACTGCAGCACCCATATATTTTCTGTCATTCATAAACAGAAAGTGCCTGAAAAAATATAAACTTAAAAAATACACTGGACTTCTGTTTCAGTTACGCTACTAAATGTTTTTTAAATGTGCCATACAAGGCCCTCAGAAATACATAATCACCACTGTAGGCACTCACAAAACCACATTCACATTCATGTAAACGCAGGTAAATTTCTAAAATGGCCAAAGTCCTTCCATAAAATGTCACATTTCATGACTTTATGGAAAGACGGCACACACACACATCCAAGTGACATTCACCCTGAATGCAAATCAGCCCACAGACACACACAATTGTGCAATACAATGTCAGTATTAAGCCACTGATGAGTACAGAGTGCTTCCTCAGTACTTTTGTTTAAATGGAGCAGAAAAAAGGGGCAGAATAAAAGCAGGAAGTCACAAAGAACTGAAGATGTCAGAAAGCAAAGAAAGTTTTTCATGAATTCACTAAAAATCTTATTTTTTCAATTTGTACACAAATTCTAAATTATTTATATCCTATATAGTATATTTAGGAAACATGTTATAAATTATAAGTGCACAAAGGTTTTTCTTCTTAAATGTGACATTTATCCTGCATTCAACTGGTAAAAACTTAAACAGCTACTTTGTACGCAAACACCAAGCAAAAGCAAAAATCATCATAAAACACGGTGGTGGCAGCATCATGATCTGGAATTAACTTTTGTTGTTGAATAATGATTATTTTTTAGCTAAAACATAGAAAGCCGAAAAGGGATTACAGCAGAACTAAATCCTGCAGAAATCCTGATGGATTTAGAGAACTTCTGCAAGGCGTCGCACTTACTGCAGCACCCATATATTTTCTATCTGTGTTTTTCTGAGAAATGTGGCATGCAGAAAGTTAACCAAAACATGCTTTAAAAATTTAAAAAAAAAAAAAGTAAAACTTTGGGTGCGTGCACACTGTTTCAATCCCCCCAAAAAACAGTGCTTCTCAAGCAAGGACCCACATTGATAGTTACTTCTGTTAAAAATTTGTTACATTTCTAATTATACAAGATATGTGTCGCATTAAAGGTGAAAAGAAGTTTGAAATCCAGATTCACTGCATAGATGTCAAAATGGGTTTGACAACTCTGACAAGGAGCTACATAAGATTTTTTTCCCCATGTAGTAAATCATAATTATTTGATCTCTTTTTTACTTCTTTTAAGAAATATGTAAAAATTATCAGCAAAATTGTTTTTGGGTTCAGTTAGGCAACGTGAAATTGATTGTGAAACCCCCTGATTTTCTAGTCCCGTTAATTTAAAAATAAATCTAAAGCTTCTGGTTTATAACTGGAATTGTGCCAGGAGAAGTAGATGAGTGAGAGTTTATGATGAAGAAGGATGAGTCCTACATTCAAAGATAAGTCATATTCTAAACCTGTGCATGAAAAGCAGGTCCATGCTAGTTTAATTCATCATAGATGCTGGAAACAGAAGGTGCTGCTGTTTTGGGCTTCTTTTTTTTGGTTGATAAGCTGATATTACTCTGACAGCTGCTGCTGCTGCTGCTGCTGACTCCTGTCATATTTACTCCTCCCCCTCCACTGTTCAAGCTCAGATCCAACCTCTTCTTCTTTTTGGGCCTCCTGGAATCTGAATGATTGGTGCCTGTGAGAGAAGCGGATGCATTTATTTATAAAACCCAAATCCTCAGGTTTTATTTAAAACTGATTGATGGCGTTGACATTTCCTTACTGGCTTTTGATGAGGCAGAGTCAGTGGGGGAGACGTCAGGGAAGTCCTCCCACTGCAGGCGGCTCAGTAAGGCCTGACCATTGGGAATGTCAAAGCTGTCGCCCTCCACATCAGCATCAGGAAGCGTCGGCCTGCACACAGTGAAAACACACACAGTAAAAATAAATTGTTTAATATTTTTTATGCCTGAAAAACTATTATGATGTTTTTAGAAACTAACATAAATACAGGTGTGTATCAACACTCAGGTTATTGTATTGAAAATGTCAGAAACATACTACGGATGCACCAACCTACTTTTTCACTTCCAATGCCGATACAGACATTTAAGTTCTAGTATCGGCTGATACCGATCCGATGCAGAAAAACGGGGTTGTCAAACCCAAATTTTTATTTTGGGCCATGAATGGTCTTCGAAGGCCAGTTGTGCCAGAATCAATTAATTCTTAAAATTAAATAAGAATTAATTGATATTAATTAATCTTTTCAGTCCCTCCAGGATTTTGAGATACTTTTTGCGATTTTTTATTTTTACAATAAAGATCAAAATGTTTGTGCTATTAATTAGGAAATATTTGCGCTTATATATGATGGTAAAGTTGCATTTACCTATACAAAATCTATATTAAAATGCATTTTATATAGATCATGGACTATAATCGGACATCAATTACGGCTGAGGCAGCTGTTTAGTTAAAGTAAGAAAGTTTGACAATTTTTGAGAAAAACCTGCAATAAACTCCCAATTAAAAAAGTGGCTCAGGGGATTTGTTGATTTTGCGTGAATTTCCACGATAATTCTCAAGAAACTGGATCGACTGATATAATTTGGCAGGAAACAAATAAAAACTGCATTGATTTCATTGATAACATAATATTTAAGCACACTTGGCGTTTAGTCTATAATCTAGAGGGCCACATAAAAGGATATGGCGGACCAGATTTGGCCCATGGGCCTCGAGTTTGACACATCTGGATTGAGACATTTCTTGAGCCAAACAAAACTGTTTTAAAAGTATAAGTATGGAGTACATTTAACTTTTTTTTTATATAAAACAGAATGCTATTCAATTAAAACATACTTTAAAGAGTTTTAAGTGAAACTTTGTCAGCTTATACTTTTATGAATCCAAAAGATTTTCACTTGGGGAATAAAATCAGAACATTTTTGAGGAAGGAGGCAGGGCAGACTCACGCGGACGGCCCCAGGAGGAACAACCTGATGGCCCTCCTCTGATCATCTGTGTGCTGCGGACATCGATGAGACCTGAAGGGACACAAGGCGGCATTACCAATCCATCCAAGCGCGTTTCTTTTCGCCAACATGTCCCCTCATGCTCATCTTTTCTAGGGCTACAACTAATGACTATTTTAGTAAAAAAAATAATCGACTATTCAGACAATTAATCTGCAGATTTTTCAGTTAACGATTTATGCTTACTTATTAGAAATGCATTTAAAAATACAGATACACAAATAATTCAATTACTTTTTTTAAGTATGAAACATGTTATTGCCTAAAATCCAATAACGGCATTTCTTTAGAGAATCCTTTGCAGCAATAATGCATCGGCAGTTAAATACTTTTTCTTCCCACAGTGACTACCTTGTGCACATCTTCTTGGTGTGCTCAGAGATCACCCCACATTGCTGCAGAAACACATCACTTTAATTAACAATTAAAGTTAATGACCAGAAACATAAATGCATGGTGCCATGAACGATGCTCACTGTTGTTAACAAAGATTTGATTTCATTTGGTCCCAAGCTTTCATAGCTGATCCCAGCATTGTAGTTGTACTGCTGAGAAAGACAAAACCATCTGAAATCAGGACGGAAAAATATAGAATAAAAGTCACAAACGTCTGAAGATTTGTTACCTTGTAGGGATCCGAACTAAGGCTAGTCCCAAGGTCGCCTAAATAACACAAGAAATACATTTTAATATACTACAATTAAAAAAATGTGTTCAGTGATGTTTAAGTTTTAAAAGTAGCTCTCCATTTTCACTTTACAAAGATGTCATTTTTTTCATGGTCCCTTGTTTTAAAACTGTGACTCTTAAATTTGTGATGGATATCTTCCAGTATTTAATAAGCAAAATTGAAAGTCAAATTAAAAAAAATGTGTAATCGGGGTTTAAACAATTTGCAAAAAAAAAACAAAACACACACAAAAAAAAACATTTTCAATTCTCAAGTGTTATAAACTAGTTTGCATTTTTTTAAAAAGCAAAACCTTTCCTGTTCTCTTTCATATTATCATGACTGTAAAATAGTTTAAAGATTATTAGCTCAAATTAATCTTTTCCACTAAAACAGAATCTAATCTTCTGAGCCACTCACCATTTTTATGTTTCAGAGATTTGGATCTTCTTGGAGAGTTCTGATTCTACAAAAGGAAAATGTTATAATTAAACTCCTACCTGCAATCAGAAAACGTTTACTCTGTGCTTAAACACCACAACTAATTTACCTTATCTGGCCTTCTCTTCTTGGCTGCAAAAGATGCATAGTGAATGTGCTTAGTATGCAATATTCAGCATTAACAGAGTTATCTATGATGATTTTTTTTTTGTTCTCACCTTTCTTTTCCGCTCCGTACGACCAATCGTTGTCGTTAAGGTCGTCGTTATCTTCCTGATCACTCTCAGATTTGCTGATGTTGTTATTGGTGGCTAATCTTTTAAGACCAAACAATTAATGAGATAACATAAAAGTTCATAATTTCAAATGAGACAAATCAGTTCCAGTCGTTGCTGACTGACCTGCGGTTAGCGATGCGGCTGCTGTTGCGTCCCATGCCGAGACATTTTTCCAGATGTGGAGCAAAGCGAGAAGCTGCTATAAACCTTTTGCAGTTGGGACATTCACACTCTTTATTCTTCCACTGATTAAACACCTGGCCAAATATGTCCACTCCTGGCTGATCCACTATTTCTGAATGAATAAACAGATACATATATGGTAAAAGAACCTGGTGACGCTAGAAGGAAAACACTAGAAGGACTGGCCACCAACCAAACTCCTTTATGCTGTCTTGGTCCGTTTCATCCAAGAAGAAATAGCCCTGTTTGACGGCGCGATGCACCTCAAAACACAGGCCCAAACACGCATCTTCCACCAGCTCAGAGTACACGTCTTGGATCAGGGCCTGCAAAACAAACACCACGAAGTGCAAAACAGGAATTAAATACTCAAAAACAAACACAAAGAAATCTGTTCGAGGAAGAATCACCTCCAGCCTGGTGTTGTCTGGGCCTGAGAGGGGCTTTTCCTCCATTTTCATTTGAAAATCTGAGATGGACCTCTGGATCTTAAGATGATGACCTGGGAACATAAAGACAGACTTGAAGATACTTTGCAGTCATGTATCTTTTTCCAATAATAAATCCACACTGACCCCATAAAAAAAATAAAAAATAGCTGAGCATTGGAGCTTGACTTTTGACAAAGCAGGATTTTTTAAAAAATACAATATTTTCAAAACACCATCACAGCTGCTTTAAGATTTATTCTATTGACAAAATCACCAGAGGCTGAATCGAGCTGTTTGCAGATCATCAACTTTATGTGTTTAACTCAGATTACTTTCAAACCATTACTGTTGCCAACCTACATGGTGAACCTAAAGACAGTTAAAGCCTTCTGAACTTTAAATGGCACAAATTGATATTCTTGTTTGACTTTTTCCATTTGATTCCCAAGATCATTAAAAAAAGAAAAGTAATTTCAAAAAAATGCTACCTCTTGTGATGTCACCAGAAACGTGTGCTTTAAAGAGTTTATAAGATGACAGATTTCATTGAGTAAATCACAACTTACATTAGGTATTGATATTAATGTAATATTATTCCACATGTGTCAAACTATACCTTAGGCCAGTTTAATTTATTCAACAGATATGTCTGATAAGTAGCTTTAAGAGTCCAACATTTACTGTTAAATCACAAATTAAGTCAAACTGACATCAGGATATCTAAATTTAAAGTAAAAAGATAAATAAATTGTTTCCTTTTGTCAAACATAAGAGGTGGTTTAATCATATATATATGGCATTGTGTCGATAAAGACAATAAAAAGCCTACATTCATTTAAATAAAACGCCAAACTCACCTAAAATATTCACTACAGCCGTTATCTCATCAAAATCAATAACATAATGACATAAACGTTTTCAAAAATAAAAGATAAATTTTTAACAGCAACAAACTCACTTACCTGTCGTTTATAGTTTTTAAACGCTTGTCATCACCTTTTTTTGGCTAAAATGAGCGTTACTATCTCCTACTCCTGTTAGTTTACTAGGTTAGGGTTTAATTTTGACAGGGCTTAAGCGATGCAAGTAAGACGAATTATAATGAAGCAGCTGAGACCGAATTACAAATTAAACAGAAGGTGTTTCCTCTTACCCCGTCATACCAGAAACTCAGCCCGAATCTGGCAGTTTTCCTGAGGTAAACATAACCGGTTCCGTCCACATAAACTGTACGACAAGCAAATAAAAATAACTGCTCCTAGGCTGCCGCCATCTTTGATGCTGCAGGTAAAACAGTTTCCGCGTTTAAAGGGGAAACTGTCGCAGGTGTCAGCTAGCTAAACTCAGACGTTAAGAAACCTGTTTCACCGAAGAGGCCAACAGAAAGAAAAAAAAAAACACTGACAAACAGGAAGAGGATAAAAACCTTAGCAACCCACTAACTTCCGGTTTCAGTTTTACAAATAAAAGAGTTTCTTCTTTATGAAACTGACATGCTTTTCACAAGACTTTGAGAGAATTTCTTGTTAGCAATATTTAAAATATGTTCCTATTTAATGTTTAAGATTTAAATGTGTAGATTTACAGTCCTAACTACCGTAATCTCAGCAAGATTATGTTATATTAGCCAATATATGGTTTCTATTCCATCTGTCAATTTATTTTATATGTGTAGCAGCCATATTGGATTTTGCAGCTGGGATTGGTGGAGAAGCTCCGACTTTTATTAGCTTCAGGGTGTATTCAAGCTGAATTTTCCAGCTTATATCTGAGCAATTTTTCTTTTTCCTTATCTTTTTTCACACTTCTCACAACTCAGGAATTAAAAGTAGTCAGTACTAGTATAATTTTGTAGGCCTGAAGCAGAAAAGTTTCAAGTGTTACTTATATAGAGAAATGAATTTTAAAATTTTGTATTTGTACATTTGTTTACATCTAATCCAATCTTTTACTCTGACAATCCATTTCCAGTTGAAAACACATTAGCATAGAGATTTGACCCTCATCCTGCCAATGTGAGATGCTAACATTTTTCATAATCTTTCATTTTATGAAGCAGTTTTCGAAACATATTTGACATCTAAAAAGCAGTTAAAACAATAAAATTATCAAAATGTACCAGAAAAAAATAAGTGAAAATCTAGAGATTTGATCCCTTAAAATCATAAAAAATATATTTGTTATGATTTATTAAAAACAATAATTGCAAACACTGATGTTGTTGCTTAAGTACTGCCCTAGAAGAATTACATTGGATTCCCATCTCATCTGGACTTGTTGCTTTATTTTGAAAGCTCAGCTCATCTGCTTCCTCTTGAAACTGGCAAGCCTGACTTTTACATTAGACATTAATAGTTGATAGTCTACATTAGATAGCTGCTCCTTATCCACAATCTGTTGGCTGAGTCTGAGCACCTCCATTACAAGCTAACGCTAAAATAATAACCATGGTTTCAGGACATAGGAAGTTTTTTAAAACTAGTTAAAGAAATGTTTTCTCTGTAGAAACTCAGAAGGATTATACTTATGAATAAAAAAAGAGAAAGGACAAGACGTTCTCTCTAAATGCACCTGCCCATTTACTCTTAAAGACAACAGACTTACTTTTAAGGATAATCTTTTATTTGCCCAAATACTTAAACTACAAGGACATAAGAACATCCTCCGCTATATAAAACATCAAATCCTGTCAAATGATCAGCAGTACAAACTTGTAAAGCTTTGCCGTCATACATATCTCTAGAAACCAACATAGGGGAAGAGAAGAAACAAGTAAAACAGGTGACCTTAAACTAAAAACTCTCCTCCCGTGAGTGGAAGACTCACTCGCCCTGGAAGTCACAGAAGAGGGTTTGCAAAATTAACATACTAACAAAACAAAATCCACTCAATACAAAAAGAAAAACAAAAACAGTATTTACAGAAAAATTACATTTTTTAACCCCAAATTTTCAGGTAACTCAGCTCCACCCAGCAACTCCCCATGTATCAGTCACTTTGTTCCCCTCCTGAAGTTACTTAAATAGCCCACGCTGGTTTTTGTTTGCCTGTGATACAGTCAAAAATATTCCATCACATACAGATCAATAAGAGAGTAATCAATCAGAATAAAAATGATGTAAGTTTTGTCCATTATTAGGGAAATAATGACACAAATTAGGGAAGGTCGGGATCCAATAACAGAACAATATGTACATTCATGGTGTTGGTATGATGCCCCCACACAGGCACGAAGATGCACGCTGCAGTCACATCTCGGTTTGCAAGAAAACGGCAACAACAGCAAACATTAAAGCAAAAAAGAGAAATACGCACGCACACGTCGTCGTATATACACAGTGATGTCAATGCGTGCACACAAACTCAGACGGACAGATTTACATAAATGCACACTTTTTAGGAGGGGGGCATTAGACAAAACCCAAAGTCATGACAGCCACTGAAAAAAACAAAACTCGATTAAAAAAAAAAAAAAAAATCAAACCATTCAGGTCCTCAGCAGACGATTAATGCTCACAAAAACCTGGAAGTATATAAACAAAATCATAAAAAAATCCAAAGGTATATTGTTTTAAAAAAAAATACTAAAAATTAAATGTAGACAACTGAAAAAATGGCTCCCTTTGAGGTCCAGACAAACTGCTGAAACGACAAGAATCGTTTTAAGACTGATAAATGAATCCTATGAGACGCGTCGTTTTGGAGACAAAACTGGATGCTGTGATGTTACCAAATATTTACACCTGGAAATAAATGCATTTTAAACCTTCAACATATGACTGTAAATTCCAACACAGAAAATGGTACAAACTGTGTAAGAAAGGCATTGGAAATAAAGAAATTACGAAATATTTTCAGACATTTTACCTTTTTATGAATCATGTTGGATTATATTGTAAAACTAATTGTAGCAGCGGTAATTTCCTATGTTTTGTGAGTTGAGCTAAATGAGTTTCCCAAATATTACAGCAATTATTGTATTTTCACTAAAGTGGAGTAAAGGTTATGCCAAATAAATTATTCATACCTTTGTCAGATTTAGATTTAATGCACAAAGTCAGTCAGCAATTGTTGGAGGGGTTTGTTTTCTGTAATGCCAAATCAGATTTGTCCACTGGTTATTAAAAACAAAGGATATAAGTAATTTTAAACGTGCCATGTCTTATTAAAACGGAAATAAAAACAAAGATTTTTATCCCCCCTCACCCAAATGTGACAAAACATTGTCCTCATTACATAACAAGAGATGCCTGCATCAGTTCCAGTCAAAGCCAAACTTCTCGGCTGAATGAAAATGCCTTTAATTTGTAAATCTGCCAGCGGTATGACTGAGTTGGAGCCCATCCAGTCTGACGGAAAACATGCTAAATCTACAGAGAAGACATCCGGAAACAACTTCCAGTGACAGAAAAACATTCTTAATGGCTTGACTTCTAAACAAAATACCACCGTTGTGAGAACCAAATCACAAAATCTACATCAAATGAAAACATGGAAAAAAAAAAGTTAAAATTAAAGGAAACATTCTAAAGAGTGCAATTATTCAGTGCCCTGCACATGCTCCCTGCCCCCCTCTTCACGAAGTGATCCACCAAACTGTGTTCTTTGGCTCTGAAGCCTGTTCTGTTCACAACCTCCTTGTCAGGAAAAAAAAATAAAATACTGGAGGGAAACTGATTACCTGATACATTTAACTCTAACTTTTACTATAGAGCTTGCAAATAAAATAACCAAACTCAGAGAAGAAATGTTCATGACATCACCAAACCAGTGGGATGCTGTTTTTGGTACAACGTCAGCTGTGACCGTCACACCCGGGAGGGAATCGGACTGACTTCAGGGCCGGGCTTCCTTCTGGAGCAGCAACGTAAACCGGGTGTAGGATAGATGAAGCGATGCGGAGGGGAAGGAGAGCTCCCCCTAGTGGGAGGAGAGCAGGGTTGGCACAGTGGCAGAGCTCCCTGGACTCTTGGCTCAGCTCAGCGCTGCTTTAGTTCGTCTCTGGGCGGCGGCGATGGCGGCCATGTTTCAGTCCGAATCCGACTCCGACGACTCGGCGGAGTTAGAGTCGCTGCTGCTGTCGTCATCGTCCGATTTGTTTTCTTTGTCGTCCACCTCATCGTCGTCGTCGTCGTCGTCCTCATCGTCGTCATCTTCGTCGTTCTTGAAACAGAAAAAAATTTGCATTCATGTTTTTTTTTTTTTTTTTTTAACTTGATACTTTTAAGCGATTAGAGATTTCGCTCACATCATCGTCGTCTTCATCTTCGTCATCCTCCTCACTGGAGGAGTCTGCTTCCGACGAAGCCTTCTCCTGCTCATCGTCGTCGTCGTCCTCCTCTTCCTCCGTGTCCTGTCGGAAAGCACATTTTTAGGCTAGGGAAAACGAGCTTCATGACTTCAGGCGAACGGATGAACTCAGAGACTCACAGATTTCTTAATCTTTGCTTTGGCGCCTCCTGGTTTTGCCGGAGCTCTTCTTTTCTGTGAATCAAATGCAAAAAATGTAAGATCTCAGCTGTTCAAAATGGAAGAAAACACTTTAAAAGCAAACTGCTGACGCGAGACGTAAAGACTTACTTGGGAATTGTATTCTCTGTAAGTGTTTCGCTCTTGTGAAGACAAGCTCTGTTGGCAGATGAGATGTAGGTAAAATAAAAATCTACAAAGCTAATTTAAAACCTCTTATGTTTATTTTAAGCAGCTCTTACAGCCAGCCACTGTTCCAGGAGGACTTTGTACTGCTTCTGCTTCTCCTCGGCGATCTTCTTGTAGCGGTCCTTGTCCTTCAGCGGCAGCCTCTGCCACCGGCTGCCGATCTCGGTCATTCGCTCCTTCATCGGGAGGTGATTCAGCTCGCCGTTGGACAGCATCTCCTGGGAGAACTTCTGGTATCCGTTTCTAACAGGGTGAGATTTTATAAACGTTTTACATCCTTTTATAGCCATTTAAAACAAAAAAAAAAGTGTCACATTGCAAACTTACGATGGCGGTTTTTTGGGTTCTCCTTCGAACTTCATCTTCTTCAAAGATGTGACGGCGTTGGCAGGAGATCGCATCTCGCACAGATCTCTCTGTTAAACACAGAGGAGTCAGTTCAGTTCCTACTCGTCCAGATGTTTTCAATAAATGTTCACAAGTTTCAATGTATTTTATATGATAAATGAGTGTAATTTGAATGTTTGTTTTCAAAATTTGGACTTTCTATCTCGTCATCAACTCTGAAATGCTTCGCTGCATCGCCCTGGCACTTCATAATTATGCACCATTTTGTGTTTCCTACCAAATAAAATACATTTACTTTGTGTTGGAAACAAAATGACATCTTACTTCATATCTTTTCTGGTCTTCTGCAGCTTTTTTGATCCACATGATCTTCTCCTTTTTCTCCATGGTGCTCCACACCGTTTCCATGGCTTTGTGCGCCTTTGGTCGATCATTCTGCAACGAAAAGGGCTCGTTTAAATTTCACTGGTGGAAACAATAACAGAGAAACCAGAAGGTTGTGTGTCTGAAGTCAATCGGACCTTAAATCTGGCAACGTAGTCCCCTATGACACTCTGCTGCCAGATTTCCTGAGCAGTTTTGGGCGGATCCGGCAGGCGACTTCTGTCCTCCCTCTCCTTCTTCTCAGACTCGGCTTTCAGAAGCGCCTCCACACGTTTATACTTCTCCTGAATCATAAAGAGAGAAAAAAAAAAATCACAGGAGAAAATTTTACTACGACGACCTGTCGGGATGTTTATTTTGATAATTGTATGTAGAAGACAGGCTACCTTCTTCTTATCAGGCAGCTCGTTCCACATGCGGGCCAGGAGTCTGGTGAGCTCGCTGTCAGGAATGTCGGGTCGCTCCTGCTGCAGCTTGGCTCGCTTCTCCTCAGAGAATATGAACATGGCAGAGATGGGCCTCTTGGGTTTCTCTGTACTTGCCTACAAAAACAATGCAAATGAGTTAGAAACAAAGAAACAAAAGAAAAAAAGAGAAACAAAAGAAAGAATGCCAGCTTTACCTTCGTTTTAGCATTTTTCTTTCTAGAGGCAGGGCTGCTGGCTGCACTGTTCTTTTTGAGACCGATCTTATCCTCGCCCAGAACTCGCTGCTGCTCCTGCTCTGACAAGGTCTGAAACAATAAAAACAAACACTTAGCTTTCAGATAAAAACTAAATGCTTACAGAGAAAATAACAGAACCAAAGCACACTGGGAACTCACACTGAGGAATCTGTTCATCTCTATTTCATACTCCTTCTTCCTCTGGATGGAAAAAAGCAAAAGGAATCAAATTAAAACCCGGGAGGAGATCCGGACGGGGTTTCTTCGGGATTTGCTGTCGGACTGACCTGTTCGCAGCGTTTCTGGTACGCGTCCTTTTCGTTCTGCTTCAGGAGCTTCCACCGCTGGCTGCACATCACCATGCGCTCCGTGCTCGGGACGTCCTTCATGCTGGACATCAGCTCGGCACAGAACATCGAGTAGCCGTTTCTAAAACATTCACACGTGATTTCTGAGTAAATCCGTTGCAGCAGGTGGACGGAGAGCTTCGTACAGGTGGATCTTACGGAGGAGGCTTGTCGGGCCGGCCGTCGGACTTGTCTTTGAGGTGCCGCTCCGCCTTGGTCAGGGTGGACTTCATGATGTTTCCCTGGCTCATGTTCAGCTCCGGGTGCTGCTTGGTGTATTCCCGCATCGCTTCCTAGAAAAACAAAACGTAAAACCACTTATAAAAACCAACCCAAACTACCGTACAGACCCTCCATGCTGGAGTTAACCAAATCCTCGCACCTCGTACAGCTTCTGCTGCTCCAGGGACTTGCTGATCCATTTGAGCCTCTTTTTGTCAGACAGCTGCGTCCACTGCTTACCAAGACTGTCCTTGATGTCTTTGGTGGTCGCCTGGTTGTGACACACAACATCTTTTAGAAAGCACATTTCCAATAATCAAACTGGATTGTGGGAGGGTCAGACTCTCTGGCTTACATCAGGGTGCGTCTTGAGGAACGCCTTTTTTTCATGGTTGTACCACAGCTGCTGGGGCGTCTTGGGCTTTTCTGGGACATTTGAGCCTTTCTTGGTCATGCTCTCCATGAGGTCCGGATGTTCTTCCCTGTTTGCACATGATCAGTTTAAGCATTTAATAGCTACAGGTAGAAAACTACACACAACAAAGAATAATAAGCCTCATATTAAATATATTAGAAATAAAATTGCAAAAACTATTGCAATTTTGTTTTACATAAAAGATTTAATAAATGTTAAAGGCTTGCATATTTTATATTCCTCCTTGGTTAGCCTATGCATTATTGGTCTTATTGCTCATAAATCTGGAGAAATGCAAGTAAAACAACCACTTAGTTATAGGCTTACCAAGAAAGTGGGATATCATGAACCAGCTAATAAATTCTTTTTAAAAAAAACCCTGCATTAATCATTCTTACCTGAATTTCATCATGCTTTGCACAAATGTTTCCTTATCACGCAAGAAGTCATCTACATACTTTTTCTGTTGAAACAAAACAGAAACAAGTTTTGATTAGTGAAACCACAGGTTTAAATGTAAAAATGAAACTTTAACTTAGACAAAAACACTTTACTGACCTTCTTTTTGTCAGGGAGCTCCCTGTACTTCTTGGAGAGGATCTTAGTGAGGTCCAAGTTGCTCATTTCAGGATGCAACTTTGCATACTTGGCCCTCTTTTCCATGAAGAAACGGAAATACGGAGTCAAAGGCTTCTTGGGGAAATCTGGGTGTTTCTGTGTAAAGACGAGATAAAAAAAAAAAAAAGTCTGAATTTTGAGCTTCACTTGCATAGCTTCGTAGCTTTGGTGTTAGAAGTACTGAGTGCAACTCACCTTTAATTTCTTGCCTTTGTAAGGGTTCTTGATGTAGTCCTGGGCATCAAATATCAGCTCTGTTAGAGTTCTGAATTTCCGGATCTTCATGAAATGAAAACACATGGGTTAGCTCTAAATGCGGACTCCTCCGAACATTTAGTCTGAGATTGAAGTCAGTTAACGTGGCTCACCTCTTTTGAGACTTCCTGCCATTTCTGCTTGCACATCTCTGCTGTGTAGGAGTTGAAGGCCACCTTCTGCCAGTCCAGGTGGGACTCGGAGGTTTTGTATTTTGTCAGGTCCTTCTGAGGCAGAGCCACTTTCATGGAGTCCAGCAATTTTAGGAGGTCATCCTGCGCCCACACTGTGAACACATTACAAAAGAAGAGCAGAAATGTCATTAAATATATGGATGGGCAGGAAAATGGTATGAAAAGGTTTGAAATCAACAGAGCTGTTGGAGAACCATACCTTGGTCCTGGGCCACCGCCTCCATGTCTCCATTCATTTGTGGTTATACAGTCTCGACTCTGCAAATAAAGAACGTTTTTGTCAAACTAACCTCATGGTTCCAGTAAATAGTTATTTCTGGGATGTATTTAGTTCACTTTTAATGCTCAGCTATAAATATTTAATGTATCTTAGCTTTAAACTTATGTATAAAATCAAAAGTATGCTAAATACAGCAATTAATCACTTAACAATGAGAATAGAAGATTTACCATGCCGTTTACATATTTCTCCATACATTTCCAGAGTTCCCATCTTATGTGTAGCCTGTTTTAAAAGCTTATTTTATAATGAATTTACTGCAGTTTATGTACATTTTAAATACCAAACCTGAATTTTTTTTTTTTTAACTAAACTACAATCAGAAGGATATGAAGTAAATGCGTCATCAATGGGTGGATTAAAAGATTTTGGACAAACTCAATAGCGAGGAAATCAAAATATTTTTCCAAACTTATCCAGACCTGGTAAATGTTTAAATAAAGGTCCAGACAGTTAGTGTAAGATAATTAATTTACATCAAACTTTCATTTAAGTACGTAAAGGAGATCCAATTTGCTTGAAATTACAGAAATATTTGTAATACAAAAGGGTTTTCAACCAACTAATGAGATTTTATATGAGAATAAATCAAGTAAAAAAATAAACTGTTTTTATTCATTCATGTATTGGCTCCGTTGAATCTTAAAAAGGAACAAATTGGAAAAAAAAAAAAATTCCGAGTCCATTAAAAAAAAGTGGTCAAATAAGTTATGTTTTTTTTTCTAGTCATTGTTTAAAAAGTAGATTGCGAGTTATCAATTTGCGGATTAAAAATCAATAAATTTCTGTGTGAATGTAAATCTGCCTCTGCATGATGTTTTATGTTCATTACACCGCCCCTAAAACGTTTACGCTGCATGGTGAGACATAGGCTATTGCTTGTGACGGCTTCAAATCTCAAATAACACTGCGGAGGGCTTCAAACTAGCACAACTAGCTACGACAACAGGAGTCTCAGACGATTTTTTCCCCCCTAACCGGAATTTGGCGAATTAGCTCTGTCCTTATTCCACAACAAAAGTATCGTGGACACACAGCAGCGACCATTTTCTCCCTCGGTCTGCTCGGTAATGGAGGATTTTTCTGTCGGAGCGGAGTTTTTGGGGAGGATCTACGGAAGGAGGAAGCGAATAGACGTGGACAGACAGGCAGCTGTAGGCGACCAGCTGACCACGGACTGGGGGATCTGCTTTCGGTCTCCGAGAGGCAGGAATGGTGGCTTGGAAGCACTGCAGCCAAATGCGCCACTCGGAAGAGGCGCCTCCTCACCGTTGGATGCGGCTCTAACTCCGTCATGCGAACCTTTTAATCGGTTTTTTTTTCCCTGTAAACCTCCAAAAACATACAGGGAGGTCGAAGTAATATTCGTTTGAGACAAAAATGAGCGCTTTTACGTATTTTGAGAGTACTTTCGTCGTCTTTTAAACGTAACATGGCGGATCTGTGGAGCAAAACCGAGAGCATTCTTCAGCGAGGCGTAGCCGAGCTGTGCTTCCATGATGGCGGATCCTCGTTGTTCATCTTGTCCTTGATGGTCCCAGCTCAAACGCGTGACCTAGCTTGATTAAAACCTCTTATATTAACATGAATGCTAATCCAGAAACTAAATTATATAAAACCTGCCATCGAGTTTCGCCAATTTCAACCAAGAATACAACATATGGATGTCTTAAAAATTAACTGCAACGGTACTAACTACACAACCAGACAGCTTACCATGTGGAAAAAATAAATGTACATTCAGTTGACTTGTAAAGTCACATTTTTATGTTAGAGAGATAATTTAATTAGATTTTTCTGTTCTCCGTATATGATCTGGATTACATTAGCTGGTATTTACAAAATTATAAATTTTATTTCAGTGATATCTCGGAGAATTAAAGGCAAACAAGACCAAGATTGGCTAACCTTTTTCAGTTGAAATGACCTGCGGAGCCTCAGAAAGAGATGCAAAAAAAATCCAAATATTAAACGGAAAAACACCACGTTAACCTAATTTTTTGCTCGTTAATTTTAGTTGTATCATCAGTAAACTGATCAGAACGTAACTGCCGAGAAAACGCGGATCCCAAATGCCCGGTTACATCTCAGAAAGGACGCTAAGATCCGAGTATGAGCAGCTTCTCTGGCGCGGCAAAAACAGCTCCAGGTCCGCCATGCTTCAGCCCCGCTCTGCTCTGTGAGGAAACCTACCGTGACAAGGTCCAATGGCGCACTGCAAACACTGACAACGGAGCTTAGAGCTAAAGCCGGGGCGTTGCAGCCTCCCTTCCCCTACACCCGAAAAGCGCATAAGCAAGGACGAGAAGGCGGGTTCTTCGAGCTCGGTCGTCGCTGGTGGTTCTGGGCTACGGTCGGTGAGAGAGAGTGAGGGGGAGAGGGAGGGCGAGTCTCAGTACGGTGAGATATTAAACCGAGATCCCTGATGGCTGGCCGAGAGTGGCGGCTAGCTGTTCCGCCAACAGCCGCATGGAGGTCTCGGCGCGGAAACCACCGCTCGTTCCCCACGCAAACCCCACCGTTACATCACAAATGTCTCAGTTTCGATGAAAGTATTTTGCCTAAAGCAGTCGTCGGGTTTTTTTTAAGTAAAAATGAAACATACCTTCGGGTCTTACAACGCGGTTCTTCCCCACTGTTCGGGATAAGTAATTCGGCTATGGCCGACCTCGATCTGTACCCTTCCACAACGGTCGGTCTGTTTCGGTGCTACAAAGAAACTGCCGTGCGAGGGGCGTTTAAATGACAACCAACCCCACAACTAAATGCTTCACTGTAAACTTTTCATCGTTTTTTTTTATGAGCTTCTCGGTAGTGTAGCTGTGAAACCGACCGAGTTTTGTGGTGCCTTACCTGTTTCGATGTGAGCCAGTGTCGCTGTGGAGGAAGAAGGGGAGGGTTGAACTATAGCCAGCACTGCGCCGTCGATGCTGGGCTCCAGTCCCCGCAGAGACGGTCCTTCCCCCCGCCTCCATCTCACTCGCAGTCTCCCTCCACTCAACGCGCAGCAGCTCTCCCCTCTCCATCCAACCATTTCGCTGCGCCGACTCAACACCATTTTTTTTGCGGTGGCGCACCGTTGATTTTTTTTTGAATAAAACCGAGCACGATTACTTTTGCTCCCCGAGGCCGATCCTGTTACATCTCCGAGGCGAAATTTTGCACCGCGGGGGTTTTAGCAGGCAACTCCGGGTCTCAGGAAAGCCAAAGTTGCAGCTCTGGTTCTCGTATTTAATGCTATTTAAAATCAAATAAAAATCAAATGCAATTTGTTGTTTGTCAGCATTTATTTCTCTTTTCCTGTGCTCAAGCGGTTTCCACCAGCTCCAAACCTCTTTTACTGAATTGTAAGCGGCTGTTTGACAGCTTCATTTTGGCCCAGTGTGTTTTTTCTTTTCAACTCCACCTTGTGTGTTTGTGGGCGGAACCGCCGGCTGTCCAATCCAGTCCGCCCGATTCATCGAAAACAAATGACTTTCAGGCACTCAGCCTTGTTAAACTTTGCTGTGTTCACTTGCTGTCGGAAAAGTTGGAATCACATAATACACCACTTTGAGGTGCCATTTTCTTAAATAAGTAATTTCGTAAAACTTTTAGTACTTTTAGAACAGCCTTCTAAGCCAAAATTGTATTATCTAGTTTTTATTTCTAGCTTTTTTCAAATGTAAAATATGTTTGTGGTCATCGAATATTATTAAAGTATTAGCTAAACTCAACTAAATGTTTTTACTTTTTCTGTTACATTTTGTAAAAAAATATATATATATACTTAAAAATTATGGTATTATTAGAAATAAGTGCAGCTTATTCAATTGATTTTATAAAATGTGAATACACAGTGAAACGTTCATGCGTTTTGGATTTGGAGGTCACTATTTTTAAAGTTTCAATATAGAGGAGTTGATATTTGCATGATGTCCGTGAAAGCAGCATCCATCCTTAAGTCCTTTCCTGTCTCCTGTTTCCCAGTTGCGCTTATGAAGTCAAGCATTTTAAACACTGATTTTATTTGTATTAAAATAATCCAAAGCAATGTACAGTTTAAGCACACACGTTTAACGAACAATGTAGGTCATTTACAAGAATACTTTCCTGATGCTATGCTCCAGCAATTGACTAAAAATGCATCTCTTTATTAACTTCCCTTTATTGTTCGTTGATTTTGATTTATTTTTTAAAGTAATTATACTCTAAACTCTCATATAGGCAACTCACATCGTTTTTTATACACATTTCAAACAAGAACAGAAAATACTATGACACACAAGAAATCAATTGGAGCAAACTTAATAAAAATAGCTTAAAACATATTGAGAAAAATACTCCAGGCTGTGGGAAAAGGCACTAGTGAAAGTCACAGAAATTCCTATTTGTGATTATTTCAAAAACTTAGAAAAATAAATTAGCGCGAGCAAAAAAATCCTGTGTTAGAACAAAGGCAAATGGGAAAATCCATATGTTAAATATGTACTGGAAGGAAAAAGAAGGATACATGTTTTTATAGGAAAAAGTGCCTCCTTTTTAAAACAAAAATGTCTTCAGTTAAAATACTATTTTCTATTTAAGCCTTTGCCTGGTTCATCAACAGAAACATTGCCTGAATGCTGGATATGAAAAGTAATATTTTAAAGATAAAAATGACAACAGTTTGTAATTACAATTGAGTGGTTTTTCTTCATATTGGTTTTTACGCCAATCCATCTTCCATGTCTTCGTCATCGAATTTCACTTTGGCGTCATCTGCATCCAGCTGCAAGACAAATCCATCCGTTAATAACACCAATAAAACAACTTCAAGATAACTTATGAATGAATGAATGAATTGTTGGGAGATTTTGGAGATGCAGCCCAGAACTTACACATTTCATCTCCAGTGGAGTGAAGATCCGGCCGGTCATTAAGATCCTCAATGGGATGGTGAGAATGAGGAAGAAAGGCAGTGCCAATGAGAAGGTGCTCTGCTTAACAAGCCAAAGGACTCCCAAGCACAAAATCTGGATCAGAGTGAAGATATGCATCCGCATTGTTTTCACCTGCAAAGATAAACAGACAGGATCAAGTTACTAAAGCTGAGAAATCTCCTTTGTAGATTTGAATAAATCAACAAAAATGAAATCCAACAGTCCTGAAAGCTTTAACTTGAATTAAAACAGTATTAGTACTTATAGTTGGGAGCAATAACGTGCAGGAGACACAAAATACACACTCAAAATGTGTCACAGAGTGAGATAAACCGTATTAATGACTAGGAGTGATACCCTGGTAGCATAGGCATCAGATGGATGGTATTTCTTGGGTGTAATGAGAAGAAGAATCCTGTCCCACATCTGGACACCATTTAGAGAGGTGATACCCATGTACAAGAAGATACCAAACAAGGCGGTCATTGGAATCATCCGCAGGATCGGTTCCATGAAAATCGAAACTCCTGAACAGTAAGAAAGAGAGTTGGTGATAAAAGGAGGAAACAGTTCTTCCCTTCAAGCATGTTGTGAATGCATTAGCACTCTAGATGGCAGCACCTACCAACCATAAGGGCCACGATCATACCACTGATCCTCTGCTCAATCACCTTCTCGATCACCGGTTTGGGGCCCTTAGACATGACGGTCAGAGCGTTGGCATGGGTGACAGACCGCACAGTGGCAGCACTCAGCCAGGGGACGCCAAAGATGGAGGAAATGCCGCCCATGGTGACCAGGAGGAGCAGGTCAAAATGAAAACCAGAGCCTTTCACCATCTTCCTCTCAGGTTTGCTCACAATCAACCTGTGAGCACACAAATAGATACTTCTTTCACATTGTTCAAGCAGTTCGTAACGGTAATGTATAGAATATCCAACTTTACTCACGTAGTAATCTGGGACTCCATGAAAATGAGGATGAAGACAAGCAGAGCAGGAACACAGCAGGCACCCATCATCCAAATAGGGAAAGGCTTTTTTTCTCCCATGGGGTTGATGATCCAGCCTCTGGATTTGGGGTTGGTCACTTCAATACCTTTTGGCACAACCAGTTTCTGCAAAATAAGGCAAATATTGGTTGATAAATGCAAAAAAAGAAGGTAAGGGTAAGGTTATTTTGGCAAAGTTTGAAAATGAATTTGTTTGTTTTGGATTCAGACATTCTTGAAGATAAATCAGGCTTCTTTATTCTAACCAAAAGCGGATGTAGAAATATGAAGTTTGTGAAATTTTCTTAAAGGAAAAACATTTAATCTGAGAAAACATGTCTAGGAAAGAAAAGCAGACATTCCTTTCTCCAATACAAAAACATTTGTTGTGAATTGGCACTATATAAATTGAATTGAATTGAACTGAAGCAATACTTCAGGGCCACAGGTAAAGTTTGGTAAATAAACTAACTAGTAAATAGAGGTACTTTCTTTTTTGCCAAGCTTCTTATTCCCCAGAACAGACCAGTGATGTACACAACTAAACTTTTTCCTGAATGTAATACTAGGTTTTTACAAGTGAAATAAATGCCATGAAGATTGATTCACATGTAAGTCTTATTTTTGAAACAAATAGAGACAGACAAAATCAAACAGTAATGCTTACTGCGGTATTTTTATACATTTGCACATAACATACCTGAGTGTAAGCATCCTCAATGCTAATATCCACTGCGATCATAAAGAAAATGGCAATAGGGACTCCAAAATCTCCAATCAAGCGACGAATCTGGAGAGAAAATTAAACATAGCTCTCCATCAAACCCAGATCACTTTATAGAGGTGATCTTTAGAGTTTGTTCAGAACTTCTTCTTACCGGGCCTGGGAGGAAGGTACCATTCTTGAACTGACGAAGGAAGTATGCAATGAAGAAACAGCCAAACATAAGGCACATAGACAGCAGGGCAGTGTTGGGGTATGCCCTTTCAACCTCCATCTCTTTAAAGGTCACATTGCCATCTGAATGAATCTCTATGTGCTCCTTGATGACTGGATGGAAGGGGTTATCCAGTGTGTCATTAAGATGTTCGTAGTTCAGAATCAAAGGATGAGTTTTGAAGATCTGAACAAGAAAAGAGATTAGAAGTCAGTTAGAGTTGGTGGAAAAAGTGAAATGATTGTTGGTGAGAAAGGGTGGATGAATGAACTGTGCTAACCTTCATGAGCTTGGCGAAGGTCTCGTAGATGAAGATGAGTGAAATGAGGATTGAGAAGATTTCTTGGGTGAAGCGTGAAATGAATCGGACCAAGAAGCTGCCTTCCACTGCCACAACTACAATCACGATCACCACCAGCCACATGCCCACCCAGATACGGCCCACAATGTATTCGATGCCTTGGGTTGTGCAGAACTAGTGCAGACAAAGGAAAGACGACTTTAATGAGGACAGTAGTGCTTTTAAAACGTTTTCAGAAATCTTATCATCTGACTGTTTGTACATACGACAAAAAAAGCTTCTTCAAACAGGAGCAGAGGTCCAGAAAATCCAATGACAAGGACAGGTTGGGCAGCAATGAGGCAGAAGATTATACCCTGAACGCAGGTAGAGACCATAAGCTCTGAGACTCCCATCATTCTGTCTGTTTTGTCCGCTAGAGTGGATTTAAAGAGACCAACAAAAGCTTCAGAGCCAGAGACAATTTTCAGCAACTACTATGGTCATCAAACACAACATGAGATACATGTCTTTCCACTGTGGACTTTTTCTACTTACCTAGAAGCCCTCCGAAGGTGATGGCAGGTGACAGGGCAGCAAAGTAGATGAAGATGATGGCAGCAAGCACCTGAGGGTTCAGAGCGTCTGCGTAGTCGCTGAGGTAGTGGCGGTAACGGCGCTTGATGTCATTCACCATTCCACCAAAAGGATAGCCTGTACGGGCCAGAGGGTCCTCCTTTGGCCCTTCAGGAGCCGCATCTAAACGTAAACAAGAAGACATTCATTTGGTCTGATTCTAAGTTCTCAACTATTTTTCAGTTTGCTACTTTTTACCTCAAAATCCAATTTTGAAACACTAAAGGTGACCTACCACGTTTCCTTGAGTAGGTTAAGCTAGGTCTATGAGCTACACAAAACATGTTCATTACATTATTAGATAACAAGATCTCAGTCTGGTCAGTTCTGCATAATCTTCAAAATTAGTTGAATTTTGACGTCTGAATCTAAGAGGGTTAAGATGTCTATATTCTTGTTGTAGTTCTGGTCAAAGATGCTAACCGGCGGCTTCTCCAAACAGAAGGCGGGTGTCAGTGGGACGGAGTCTTTCACGCAGCATCTTCTTCTGGAAGTCAATTATTGACTCCAACATTGCCTTGTCCTGGATCTCAGTGGGTGGAATCACGATGCTGCAGTCCATGAAGTCAGCGATCGCTGTGTTCAACTCCTTCTCAGTTTGGGCAAGGTGAGCTTCCAGACTGAACACCTATCAGATGGGAAGGACAGATCATTTTAATCTGAGTTGGTTTTGACAGCGTGATCCTGTGATTTTCACTGTAGTTTTCTCCTACCCAGTCGGCTAGCAGAGCACCCATGGCTCGCCCAATTTGAGTGTAGTTCAGATCACTGCTGGAGGGGCCAACCATCATGAAGACAAAACGAATGGGGACCGAAGACTCGAGGACAGACTCCATCACCACAGTGTCACTCAGCCTGACAAAAGCCACCACTGGTTTCTGCAGGAGGTCGAGCATACCTGCAAGAAAACCTCTTTACATCAGATATGGACCAAAAACATGCACATCATACAGGGACAAGGCTGCATTTGACCAAACATACCTGTGAGGACAATTGAAGCCTCCATATTGTCCGAGCTATCTCTCTGCAAAATAAAGTAGATGAAGTATGTTAAAATATTCTATATGTCATACAAAGATGGACTAAAGGTAAATAACTACCTTCTTTATGACTGAAAATGTTTGCATTTGAATGTCTCCAGCCGGAGTGACCACAGGTCCCTCATTCTGACTGAAAGGACAAGCAAAAATATGCTTAGAATGGCTTTGAGAGTTTGTGGAATGGCAGGAAAAACAGAAATATTCCTACCTGCGTCTCAGTAGGAGAGCTCTCAGCAGGGAGTCTCGATCAGTGGGACGGATTTCACCTTTGCTGACCAGCTCGTCCACTATTTTCTCAGCCACAGAGGCCAGGGTGCTGGCGTTCATGTCGAAGATGATGGCTCCTGAGAACCAAGGCTTGGGGTTACTACAGCTCCAAATCGACCAACCAGTCACAAGAATGTTTGGATGCTACTTTCTAGCTCTGTAACAGCTCTGAAATCACCTGTGTTTAACGCTCTGCGAACATGGAGCAAGCTCTTAAAGGTGAGGTAGGAGACATGAGATGGACCCCACTGTCTGGTGTTGGGGTCAAGGTTTTCCTCATAGCCCACCCATCGGCTGGTTTCCTGCCAGATGTTGCCCTGGAGCTCATTTAACTCCACATAGGCCTGTTGTAAGAAAACAGTAGGTCAAGCACTTTTCAGTGTATTAAAGCAGTAAAAGGTTTGCTTTCCCCAATGAAAATATCAGGTTTGTGTGTATTAAAAAATGGCAGATATCATCTCAAATGTAACGCTGAAGTTTAATTTGCACAATTCATTTGAATAACAAACAAATCTATTTGCTTGAAGAGTGAAATACATAAAATGATGCAATAAAATGTCAAAAGGCATGTGATTAATCTTTCATCTTTTAGTCTTCTTTACCTTGAGTCTACCATATATTGGGTCTGGTTTCAAAGGAAATAGAGTCAAGTTGTTCTTTCTTTTACTTCTTCATATTTGCATCTCTTAGCTGAAGCCATTGTTTGCAAAGAGATCACAAAGGATCAGGAAGATCTCGTTGCTGGTGTCAGTCAGAAGAAGGATACGAAAAACTTCAGCATTGTTTACATGCTATTAACCAATAAAGAAAAATGTGGCACAAGAGTGATGTTATAAAGATCTCCACAATTGTTGAAAAGACATGATAAAAACTGGTCAAGGAGACTGCTAAGAGACCAACAGGAATAATGAAGTAGCAATGTCCTGTACTCTCCAAATAGTATTAATATACTTTTTTTCCTAAAAGGTTTATTGAATATGTGAAAAAAGCTTTTAAATTATTTACCTTGTGTCATTTTTTTACATCACAAAAACCTGATTTTCAGCTGAAGTCAGTGCACTTTGGGGAGCCTCTTTACACCATTTTCTTCTTCATAAGAGTACACTTACCTGAGCATCCCCCCTGGTGGTGGCATTGGTGTTCACGTTCAGAAACGCTAAAAATAAAGAGGCATCAGAGTGGTTTAAATGGAGTAAAATTCAGTAAAATCTGTTGAAAAGGACAGCTTACCGTCTGAATCACTGGGAATAACAATGGCTTCAGGAGGAGGCTCAGTCTCTTCCTCTTTTTCTTCATCATTCCTTTCGACATTAAAGTTGTTCAGGCCTTCTGAAGTTCTGATGGGTTCGGAGGTACAGAAACATGAGCCAGATCCGCCACTTTGCACTCAGATGTTGCAAAGCAACTGAAAAATGTTGCTTCGTCATTTAACAGAGATGCAGTTCAATCCTTCATTATAAGAATGATTCAATTCAATTTCTATATATTTTTTTAAATTCCAGAATCGGTGCAATCCTTTTCATCGCCACAAGATGGCAGCACAGAGCGACTTGTTTATCAGCTACATTCTTATCTCTGATTGGCCCAGAAGAAGATCTAACGTAAGTTCAAATGTCTGGGGATGTTTTCGAGCAGAACATAAAAAGCTTCTTACATTCTGGAAACAGGAAGTTATTCATGTTTGTTTACGTAGTATTTATTAAAAAAGAAAAAAAAAAGAAGAAAAAAAACAGCAAGCAGAAGACTGTTAAACTCTCAATTGCGTTTTATAAAATATATTTCAGTCTATAAATGAATAATTTCAAAGTCTACTTAAGAATTATATACATATATATTTCATGCTTTTACGATTGCAGCTGTTTAAATAATCCATGTTTTTACTCAACAAAACAGATTCAAACAAATCAATGGTAAATAAATAAATAAATAAATAAATAAATAAATAAATAAATAAATAAATTAATTAATTTAATCAAAAGGTGCATAAATGCATCATAAACTACACACTCTTGAACTGAATAATTTAAAAACTGGGCCTTGGACTAGAATGATAGTTCCCACTATCTTATCAGAAACAGTGTGCAGAAGTTCACTGTTGGGGCACAGTGCTGAAGAAGGAGGCCTAAAGAAGATGAAGCACTCACAGTTTTAAATCAGAAGGGAAGGCTGGATCATTGTCTTCATATGACATGTCGCTGCCCTGGATGAGTTAGAAAGTGATTGATTAGTTTAAAAATTCTAGATAACATCTTCAAGTGTTCATTGAATCAGTAAAAATGAATACAAACCTCCTCAAAAGTGAAATTGTTCTCCATGGATGTTGAATTACCTCTGCTTTCAGCTACTTAATGCATTCCCTAAAGCAGAAAACAAATGAATTGACTCACAGAAGTCGTCTCTGGTAACTCAGAGTCAACAAATTCTCACTAAAGACCAGCTGTGTTAAAACTGGAGGTGATTTGATGAACTTATAATGGAAAGGACACATGATAACCCAACTTTACAGAGTTTTGCAATAATTATATAAAAAAAACTCAAATTTTCTCTAATTATATTTGAGTGTCATTACCAATGACACCAATTTTATTAAAAAACGAATGATCGCCACCATATTCGTCATTCAGAGTCTGCCTGTAAAGATGCCACACAGGTCAGATAATAAACTGGCCGTTGACAATTTGAAGTACGATATAGTTTAAATAGGAGACTACAGAGTCTTATCTTTGGGTTACGCCCGTCAACCAGGCTTATATGTTCTCCTCAGTGGCAAGACAGAAAAAAAAATACTTTTAGCTTCTGCAACTTTGCACAGAATTATACAATTAAACACAGAAACATTATATTTTAACATCAAACAGAAAAAGGACAGGTTTTGCATGGCAAAATTAAAAATTTCTGTTGCACATTTAGATTTTGAACCTGCTAACATTAACAGAAAATGGCTTCGTCACTTTTAAAATCCACACACAAAAATGCTTCTGCTTAAAAGTAATTTGATGTCTGCACCAATTTAAATTTATGACATCAAAAGCAAGTTATTTGCATATTTTAAAACAGCAGATCTTGAGGTGTTTGTATGATCCACATATTAAATTTCAGTACTGAGTGCACTCTGTTGAAATTCCTGTTAAAAATAAAGCAAAGTAAACATTACTCCATTTGTTGAAGTTTGTAAAAAGCTAATTTAAACTTCTTGGTTCTTGTCCCTAGGAATCCTATAAAAAAACCATGTCTACACCCCTACCTGAGTGCAGGTAATCCCACCTGGTCTCCAGTACTGGAAACAGGATGATCAGCGCCCTGTCAGCCTCGTCGAACCCGGAGACAAACTGACCTGGGACAGACGAAAAGACGAGTTCACTGAGGGGCCCGACGTGAGCGGGAACACCCACCTGAAAGTACGTCGGCGCTAAAGTGCAGGACCCCACTGCGCTCAGCAGGGTGTATGACACACAAACATCTCTATCTGCCCCAGACACCTTGACACAGGGATATCCCAGCCCTAATTTGCCTGCACCGCCCTTTCAGCGAGGACCAAATCTAAGGCCAGAGAGGCTCATCATGTCCCAGGGGTCGGGAAAGGGGCAAAGTGTGGCAAGGAGAACATCTCTTTACGTCATCTTGTTTACGAACTGGGGATTCCCTCAAGATATCGATAAGCGATGGAAGGGGGTAGTTCCTGGTGATGTGATAGGAAAACATTAATCTAAACTTAAATACATTACAGAGCAACAGTCCGGCTCACTTGGTTGTTTCGGGCGCATGAGGGACAGGAGCAACAAGGCGATACCCCCTCTGCTGGCTGGAGGTGCAGCTGGTTACTGGTAACACACACAGGCACATGATGCCCCATGGACTGAAGAAAACAGAAATATGGTATTAATTATGCAGAGAATTATTCACAAAACAACCTAAAACTGTTTCTGCAGAGGCAATCCTTATAAAGTATGGAAAACAGCTTAATTAATGTAAAAATTTAACAACCGTGCTTTTTTCCAAGAGAAAAATTATCCACATAGACAGAATGTGCAATAATTTATTTCCTTTATGTGCATCGGTACTCACATTTCTTGTGGATTCAGGAGAATATGCAGTACAAAAAGATTCACATACCTTTAATTTGTACATATATTAGTGCATTTTATTGGGATTTTATATAATAGAAATAAAGCACAGTTAAAAAGTGGAAGGAAAAGAAGATATTAAAACACGTGTGTCAAACACTAAACACTAAATGTGCTTAAATATTATGTTATCAATCAAATCAATGCAGTTTTTATCCGTCAGTCCCTCCAGTTTCTTGAGAATTATCGTGGAAATTCACACAAAATTTTTTTATACTAATACATAATTGGGAGTTTATTGAATATTATTCTCAAAAATTGTCAAAAACTAAACAGCTGCCTCAGCCTTAACTGATGTCAGATTTTAGTCCATGATCTATATGAAAAGTCACATTTATCGTCATAAATAAGAGCAAACATCACAAATTAGTACCACAAACACTTTGATTTTTATTGCAGAAAATCACAAAAAGTCACAAATCCTGGAGCGACTGAAAAGATGCTCAATAATTTACTTAATTTTAAGATTTCATTGATATTTTAACAGTTTGTGATCAGGTTTTATCTATAAATTCTGGCACATCCGGCCCTTTAAGAGCCTTCAGGATCTTTATTTGGCCCAAAATAAAAATTAGTTTGACACCACTGATATATAAAGCAGATTTTACTTTCTTTGCTCAAAGAACGTCTAGCTTCTCAAGTCTCCAGGAACTTTTATTTATGAACACTTTAAAATACCTCTAAATTACCTGGAAATGAAAGAACTTCATTCAAGATTTCTGCACATAAGTGGAGAAGGTTTGCTCATTTGTTTTAGGATGCCACTGTGATTGGAGTCATTATGTTGACGCGACTTGCTGAAGCAGAGGTCGTACCATCACTAATTTAATCAAATCGCTACAAAGGAAACAAGTTTTCCAGTAAATTGTCACCATTCAGGAATAATCACTTTAGGATTGAACAAAGAAATGTTATCTCCAGTCTTCCATGCAACAATTAAAAAGTGATTAGCAGGACTGATAAATCCACAACGAAGAGAACTTCTGATTTTGTTACACATTATTTAACTTTTTTATTTAATTTCTTCTCCGGCCCTCAAAGTGACCTCAAAAGCTCTTGGCTCTTAAAATCTCAAACATTTCCTGTAATGCCAAAGCTACGTTTTGATTTTTGTGAGAATCAGTTGGATGATATCCAAGGATAAGTATGAGAATGCATATTCAGTTTTAATGTTACTTATTTGTCGTGTAAAATTGCATACCTGTGAATTATTTCATTGTTTGAAGCTTTCAGCTGCAGAAAAAACAGAAACCTGTAGAGATAAAAAAAAAAAAAAAACTCAGGTAGCAGAACTGATTTTAGTCGCTGTGCACAGAGTCTGCTGCTGAGCAGCAGCACTTCACCAGCCACTCACTGCTGCTGTTGTTTTATCAAGTAGAAGAAAAGCAAACTTCAACCTCAACTTAACTTGCTAAGCAATCGTTTTCCTCGTGCTTGTTGTGTTTTTGCAGTTTGGCTACAGTTGCAACTGCTGTTTGACATTAGCATGCTTCAGTGACCTGCTGTTTGGGAACGTACCTCCTGAAGGTTTGGTCGTGAAGAACTCGGCTCTGAACTCCTGCATATCTGCTGACACACGGCTCGATCCAAAGGACTTACAACACCAGTTAAAAATGCCTCCGTTCTGCATTGGCTTTGATTTAAACAGGGAAAAGAAAAGAGTCTGTGAAAAACACAAGTAGTTTCATATTTAGCCTCCTTTTGCTCCAAGAACTGCAGCTGCATGGAGTCTAGAGGAGCTGATAAGGAGCTATCCCAGCATTACCTGACCGTGTCACAAGGGCTTCTCATGTCGTCAGGATTGATTGGCTTTGTTTAGAAGAGTCCAGATTGTGAGACTGTCAAGGAAAGCCGTTTTTAGGAGATTTCAGTCGTCCTCTTTGCTGATTTTAGCTTGCAAAGCTTTGATTCGTTTCTTTGCTCTCAGTAAATTCAGAATTAATTGTGGTCCTAAGCAAAAATTTTACTTGGATTTAAGATTCTGAAATGAGATTTCCTGCAACTGTTTCTGCACAAGTACGTTATTTTCAACCATGAAAATAATTTCACGCTTCCTGGCATGCATTTTTATTCTGTGTGTATTAATTTGAGGTTTTATGATTTACTTATTTCACTACGATAAGCTAAAATATCAAAAATCTTTTTTTTTTTTTTTTAGAAAACCCACATTACAGAAGAACTATTATAAATGGAAAATATAAAGGAACAAAGTGATTCTTGAAGCGTATCCAGCGTACAATCTAATAAAGTCAACCGAGTTTATTAATGTTATCCATGCTGAGGAAACACAGTGGGGCCCAGTTTTAGACCCTCTGTGGTAGGAGCGCGTTATCACACCTCGTAGAAGCTATCTGTGGCGGCCATGTGGCTTCACTCACACAGCACAGACACTCCCAGTTTTCACACATCTTCATATTTAAAAAGGTTTCACTGCTGCACAGTTATAAAGTGAATGAAAAGAAACACCGGTTATGTGGACAGAGTGTAAACTGACCTTTAAGTCTTTTTAAAAACCTCAAAAATGACCCAACGGCTCAAGCCAAAGAAGAGTTTTTGAACTTCACTTCATAAACTTTATGAATTTACTGCAAAGAATTTTGAATATGAATGAAATATGTAGCTTAACAAAAATAAACATAAGTAGTATATAAAGGTTTTTTTTTTTTAATGTGTCAAACTCGAGGCCCGTGGGCCAAATCCGGCCCGCCGTAGCTTTTTATGTGGCTAAATGTGCTTTTAGTCTAAGCATATTTAGTGTTTAGACTAAACACTAAATGTGCTTACATATTATGTTATCAGTCAAATCAATGCAGTTTTTATCTCTTTGCTGCCAAATTACATCAGTCAGTCCCTCCAGAATTATCGTGGAAATTCACACAAAATCAACAAATCCCCGCACATTTCTGTTCTAATGCATAATTGGGAGTTTATTGCAGATTTATCTCAAAAATTGCCAAATACTTTCTTACTTGAACTAAACAGCTGCTTCAGCCTTAATTGATATCAGATTATAGTCCATGATCTATATAAAAAGTTGCAAATAATTGCAAATATTTCCAAATTAATATCACAAACACTTTTATTTTTATTGCAAAATAATCACAAAAAGTCACAAAATTCTGGAGGAACTTAAAAGATGCTAAATAAGATTATTTAATTTTAAGAACTCATTGATATTTTAACAGTTTGTGATCAGGTTTTATCAATACATTCTGGCACAACCGGCCCTTTAAGAGCATTCAGGATCTTGATTTGGCTCAAAACGAAGACGAGTTTAACACCGCTGTTTAAAAACATTCAGTTATTTTATGGGAAAAGATGTAAATATGAGCTCTATCAGCTCCTCAGCAAGCAGACTGGTGTGAGTTATCACTAAGAGCCAGAATCAAAGACCCACCTACAGCAAAAGGGCAACACAGCGAGGGCCGCCGTTCATTCATTTTAATTCAGCTAAACCTTTATTACATCGATATAAAATTTAATCTTTTTTTACTTCGAAAATGATAATTTATACATGTCATAGTTTGTTTATATTTTTTTAAATATGTTTTTATCATGAGCATCAACACAAAACGCTCCTGAAAACAAAGCAACAGTTTTAATTTCTTAGGAGTGCAAGCTAAAGCTTAATTTTATTTTTTAAATAAACAGAAATAAAGTTTTCATACTTATGATCTTTCAGCTGTCTTGTTGTTTTTATTATTATTACTGTCTTAATATTAATTTGTTTTTATTTGCAGCAAGGTGGAAAAGAATGGAAGGGGAAAAAGCCAGATTGGCTAACAAAACAAAACAAAATCCTTTTAGTTCTTTCAGGCACAATTGACGTCAATATAAATAATGCAAAGCTACATTAAGTGTTTGCCCTATTACCCATGTGATGCCATTGAACTCTTGGGGTAATTCTGGCAGGTGAGTTGCCCCTGGGAGGATTCGCCACTGCTCCATGTTTTCTATATTTGCATATTTTACTTCACATTGAGCTTCAGTGAAGTACAAAACACTTGGAAGAAAAGTCTTTTCCAGACTGACAAAGGTTTAACTAACTCAGTTCTCATTTTGTTCTTACTTTATTTATTTTTTAGATCAGGACCATCATTTGCTTTTTTCTTTCTTTCCTACTTCATGTTGTCAGCCAGGTTCTGTTTAACTGATTTCTTTCTTCTATTAGTCTGGACTTAATGAAGTGGGAAGAAAAATCTAACCAAATAATGATATAAGAAGGGTTTTTTTTTAAATAAAAAATAAAAATAAAAATCTTTTTCACTTACACATATGGTATTACCCAAGTTAGCTATGCCTGATGTTAAAATGTATCTGATCATCTGGAACAACACTAAATCGAGAGAATGAACTTGGACAATGAGCAATATATTTTCATTTCCACGTGGAATCAGAGTAAAAACCATGTAATGTCAACGATTTATCATTCAGTTTAACATTGAATGATCAACTGCAAGATTCCTCAACACTTTGAAAAAATGACTTAATCATCAATAA
Organism: Poecilia latipinna; assembly: GCF_001443285.1. Lineage (NCBI taxonomy): Eukaryota > Metazoa > Chordata > Actinopteri > Cyprinodontiformes > Poeciliidae > Poecilia > Poecilia latipinna. Next base: position 99,669 of record NW_015114876.1, read on the forward strand.
ACCTGCTGTTTGGTAAAATCCCAAGTTTAACGCCTATCAGTTAACAGGGTGGAAGTAAACACCGCCATCTTCTGGCGATCTGTTTGATCTGCAAGTATAAAAATATACAAACATAAATTAATATTTATGTATGTATAAGTGCATCTCTATTTTCTTTTCACCTTGTGTACATATTTTGTCCTGTTCAGTTAGGTAAGAAAAAAAAATCACATGGGAGGTGGAGCGTATGCCTTTTATATGAATATGAAGGTATGTGTTATATACTTTTATATTTTAAATAAACAAATAAAAACCATCAATTTAAAAATTGAAAACCCAAAATTCAATTTAATGAATCGAGAATTAAATGAAATTAATTCCTAATTAGACCTTCCAGAGTGACAGAATATGAAATCCACCACATTAAACCTCAGTTTATTGAAGTTTGAGATTTTAAAGAGATTAAAAATATTCACTGCGTAAAACTACAATGAACACAATGTTGGCAACGTTTTAGCTTCGGTTCTTCCACCTGCGATTACAAACGAAGAAAAAGAGGAAACATTTAAATAATCTTGGCTTGAAAGAGTAGAAAACGAGAATCTCAAGATCGATGCTTCAAATTGTTTCATTCATCAGCATGACTGTTAACTGTCCTTCCCACAAAGACTAATTTTATCTTCTATGCTCCACCTCTTTGCCTTTGGCGCCCCTTAGCGCAAACACACAGCTTAGCTTTATTTTACTAATGAAATAATCTAACTCTCCATGAGGAGAAGATTAAAATTTGTATGCATTTATCTGCATTTTGCTCTGGTTTCAGAAGATTTTCCTTTTGAAATGATGGTAGCACTGTAAATGTTTAACAGATAAAGCCACAAACAGATTCAATCATAACATTTAAAGGTGTGTCCGACACAGAAGTTTGAAAATGAAAGATTTTGAGTAGCCGTCGTCATGTCATCTGTTTATGCAAAACATAACCTGTTGCCCAGGAACGGCCTGTTCTACCAGAACAGAAGCCGAGGGGATATGAAGCCTCCCAAAGGAGCATCACGAGCAAATAACATGCCGAGGTGGGAATGCTACGAATAACTGGTGTGGGTGTAGAGAAGAAGAGATGACTGTATATAACAAGGATTTACTTTATTAAAATTCTGCAGTTTCAATATCAACCGAAGTGGAAAATGAGAAATCTTATTACAACAACAAATGATGGTTCTCAGTTAAGCAGCTGAATGCAGTATGTAAGAGTTTAAATTGAATATATGTTTTAGAACAGGTGAAAAATTTACTTGGTTCATGCTCACTTTAAAAGCTTAAAGCCACAGAACCACACCTCATTCCGAAAAGCGAAGA
>NW_015114877.1:0-15664 GCF_001443285.1 Poecilia latipinna
AGTTTACAAAACAGTAATTAAAAGGTACAATTTAGACATCATAAATTTACTTAAGTACAAACTAAATAAAAACTTACAAAATAGAACATAAGACAAGAGTCCATGAAGGAGGTTTAAGAAATGCTATTATGCTCTTAAAGAGGGAGTGTTGTGCAAAAGTTTTTTTTTAAGCTTTATATTATGTTATAACGTTATTCCCTCATCAGCAACATATGCAAACTGTTGCTTTTACTCATTAATGCATGTTTTAGAAATCGTTGAATCGCCCGTGGCAACCATTCAAGGTTGCCTTAACGAACTGATGAACTACTTCTCAGTCAGCGCTCCTACAAATGTTTGTAAACCGCATCAGCACACGGCATGGAGAAGTGTTGACACTAAAGACACAGACGCCAATTTCAAAGGGTCAGATACAGATATGACACATGTCTTTTAAGTGGGTTTTGACATTTGCAGCATTTTCATACCAGCTGAAGGCAGCATAGTTACTTCATTGAACTAAGAAAATGGCACTTTGTGACTGACAAATAGACAATACCCCCCTTTGAGAAGAGTTTTAAACCCATTTGCAGATTATTTCTGGATCAAGGGTGCAGCATATTTGTAAATGTGCCAAAAGATCAGCTGATAAAATGATTTATTAGCGATATCATACATTATGCATCCATTACAACGTGTTGTGCATCAATGAAAGGGATGTTACCAAGAATTTAATGTGCATGTATCAGTGGCAATGCTGTTGGAAACTCAACCTGCTGTTTTTCTGTATGTTGAACAAACACAAGATGTATTTACAATGAAATAAGTCTAAAAAGCCAAAACTGTCTGAGAAGACGACTCAGGTCAAACGTGGATGCAGATTGCTCTTGCTTTCTGTGACGGCTCTTACATAATTCGGTGGTGGCGTTCACCAGGGCGGAGTCCCGTTTCCTCCTCCGGAGGGCTGAGCACGTCGGATCTAAAACATGGACGCACGTGTCACGACAAAGTTATTTCAGATTTATTCCAGGTGGAGTTAACAGTAGAAGAAATTAGATTTTTCCTTTTTTTTTTTTTTTAGCCTTATGTAAAAACAAAAATAAAGAAAGGCCTCCTATTTTAACCGGAACAGGACAACAAGCCATCATCTCTCTTCTTTCACGCATCATTGTATTTTTGTTTTGTTTAGCTACCCTGTCTAGGCGGCGTCTCGGATTGTAAGTTGGACTGAAACAGCAGCCCAGCATCGTAGAACACACTCATACTGTCCTTTCCTCCGCCGTGTGTGCAACCGACGTCGTGGTTCTCAACTGTGTCCCACACCTGAGGAATCAAAAGAGCTCCTTAAGATAAAACGTTTAAAAAAAAAAAGATGAATATTTGACATGCAAAGACGCTTTGGCTTTAAGTGCTGAACATGGTCAGGAGAGAAGATCACCTTTTTCTGCGTCAGACGGTATTTCTTGTTAAGAGCGATGACGCCTTTGTCCACGGCCACCAGCCCCACTGTGGCCTCAGGATCTCCTGTGATTTTCAGGTCAAACTTTCTCCGAGGTTCGTAGGAGGCGGAAAGTTTCAGTGGCTCTAGTTTCAGCTGTTGGAAGTAGATGGGACCGTCCCTTATTTCCATGCATAATATGATTAAAAGAGTAAGAACTGTGAATAACAGCAGAAGGCATGTAGACAATGAGATGAGGACGATGCTTAGAGAACGGGAGCGCTGGGAGACACAAACGTTATCATCTAAAACAAAAGAGCAGACAATTTAAAGCAGAATTTACACTGTACACAAGAGCCCTTTTACTCCCTTCACACACATTAAATCACAATTCTTACTTAATTTCTTCATCTTCATATCTTTGAAATGTTTTTTTCTTTACATGCCAATATGGTTTCAATACAACAAAAGAACCATTTGTGAGAACCTTTATGTTTTAAAGTGTGTCCAAATATTTACCATGATCAATAACACTGAACAGCTGAACTCAGTTAGAAGTTGGATTTAATTTTCAGTTTTCCTGTCTAGATATCTTGGTGAATGTAAATCCATAAGATGCCAGATGGTCTCTAAGAAATGTCTGAACTTTAATTTTCCACTGTGAGCCCTGCTGCTGCACCGTGCCTCACCGAGCCGAGGCAGGAGTCCTTCACGTCCACCCAGACTGAATCCGACACCACCTCGTTGTCATTGGGATGGTAGAAGGCCAGGATGCGGAATGACGGCAGCATCTCCTTGGTAACGGTGAGGGTCATGGATATCATCACTTGACCTTTCGCTCTAAAGCGTCCATGCTTTATTAATTGACCTCTGCTCTGGATCTGAAAGCAGGAATAAATAAATAAAAATAAAAAAAAGACTGCATAAAGCTCTGCTTCAGACGTTTTTAGAAGCAAACATAAAATTTGCTCTCGCACCAAATATGTCACGTCGTTTTCTGGATTGTCCTGTTTGTTGAGGTTGATGTTCACTTTCAGGTTATCTCCTGGTTTTACTTCTGCTGTTGTCACTCCTGCAGAGACAACAGTCATTTACCACAAAGTGTGTTTATGCAGAGAAAACTGATGGACATAAATCTAGTGTTTACCAATGTGGATGTAGTTTTTGCTTGTTGAGCGATAAGGCAGAGCAGTCATGCTTGCCGACGCTTGTCGTTCAGCTGAAATTCGAGGATTTTTGGTCCTTACCTACACAGTTAAGCAAAAGTATAAATATTAAAGAAATATAATTGACAAACAGAGATGCACTCTAGCAAACACAGCTATAGAGCTCTTACAGGTATGAATAAATACAATTAAATGGTTTTTTTTTAGAGGAAGAAAATATTACTCGATACATCATGTTTTTGAATCACACTATTGTCAGAAATGCGAGAAACTTACAAGAGTGTTCATGCAGGCTTCGATGCTTATTTTAAACATGAGATCAACATCCTGAATAGGCGTCTATCCATGTGCCTAGATAAAAATGTGAAACAACACATTTCTACCAATTCTCAGGACTTACTGTGATCTTTAGCGGTCCGGCGTTTTCCAGCGTATTGATTGAAAGTCTCGCCATGCCGTTGGCAGAAGTAACGCCTTCAACATCAGCTTCATCGATCGCAACAGGAACTCCTTGTGCTGAAGTGCCGTCGGGATTCAGAACCTCAACCTTTCAAGAAACAATCAGACAAAGATCAATCGTATCTGACAGAACTGGATATGGTCAAACATTCGCATGGAAAAGAGAAGAAAGAGGATGTGTGAGGAACCTGAAAGTCTGATCTTTGGACCAACAGTTCATTAAAATGCACAAATTCACAAAGTGATTCGCTTAGACTCTAAGCAACCAGCTACAAATCAGTCAAATGTGACCCATCAGACTATCAGTTTGTCTGCATGTGAATCAAAACAGGACAAAAGAAATCTTACCGCAAAATCAAAAGACAATCCCGGTTTGAAATATTTGGGTGTTTTGGAGAACTGGACGATGTACGGTGATATGACAATGTAAATATCTCTCAGCTCTGCCTCCACCATCTCACTACCTGTGAGGATAAGAATGAAGTGTCAGGCTTTCATTGTGTTGTTTCACAGGAGTGGGGACACATAATAGCTCTGGATGTCACAGCACACCACTTTACAGATAAAATGGTACGTAGTCACAATATAATAATAATAAAAATGGCCTTTAAGGCTTCCATTGTTGGAAGAAGTGAGTTCAGTTCCTTCAGGGAATAACCCTGAAACCAGGCCCTAATGCTGAAATTATGCACTTCAGGATAATGTCAGCCCTTTTTACACAAAGTGATCGGTCTGAACATTTTCCAATAAGATTGTGACATGATACGATCCTCACTGGGTTTTAAAGTTAAATCATAAGGCACATCAGTCATAATTTCCACCAAAAAAAATGATAAACAAAATAAAGCTGAGGCTTAAAATAATAATTTTAAAAATATATATGGTACAATTGCTTTTCAGTATTTTATCAACGGAAATTTCTAAATATTTATAACAAAAAAACATGACAAATGAAAAAGTGTTAAACTGAGTACTGAAGAACAGAGGACACATTTATTTAAATGATCCATAACATACTAATTTACATTATGTTCAAGATTTTAACAGTTTAGAAACGTCATGTTGTATTTTACGAGTTTAATTATTTGTATTGTTGCACTTCCAGGACTCCAAGGCAACACGTTTACGTAAAAGCTTTAACAGAATCAAGATGACCCATTTCATTAGGACACACACACTGTGATAAACTGACTACCACAGTTTTTCCTGGATAAGTGACACTGATCCCCAACGACCTCTGCTTCTCTTACCGTCGCTCGTCAGCACGCTGACCGCCACAAATATGGAGCTGCCCATAAGATCGGTGAAGTTTTCAAAGCTCTGAGTAATGTGTTCTCTCTTCAGGGTCACCACTCCTTCTCCTCTCTCGATCTAATGTCACACAACGCAGGTTAACTTTAGAGTTTGGTGTTGTCACACATTTACATCTCATTTACACTCACAGGCAACTGTAGTATCTAACCACACAGCTGCAACTCAATGTATTCACCAACAATGTCAGTGGTTTGTTACATTCCTAGCTGTTTGAAGACATCCAAAAATTAGAAAGAATGAACTCCAGTGAAAATGCTTCCCATTCTTACGAGCTAGTTTCAAGTTAGTAACTGGGGCTTTGTTTAAAGAAGCAAAGTTTTTCCACAGTGTTTCCATGACAACTTTCCAGTTTTAAAGTGCCGTACTTAGAAAAAGGTGAGATTTCATCGGTACAAACTGTCTGTTTCACAGACATAAAGCCAAATGCAACAGAAAAATAACTGAAGGTAAAGACCTACCGGCACTCTCTGAAGTGAGCTGGGGAAACTCTTCTTTTGATTTTGATGGACAACTCCAAAAGCTCCATATGCAGAGCCTTCTACATCTTCACCAAACATGTACCTGAAATCAGCAGGAAGGCACTTTTATTTATTAACGTCCCAACACGAGTTTCTACTGCGGTAGATCAAAGTACTACAGAAAACTTAAATCAATCTGATAATCAATACTTGTCTCCTACAAAGAAAAACTCAACGTACGTGGCCTTGATGTCTACGTGGAGTTCTTTGCTGTCCGAAAAGAAGAACGAACTTCGGCGTATCAGTTTGACGTCGAAACTGGGCAGCACTGAAAGTTTAAGGTTTGAGTGAGCCCTGACACCAGAACAATCACAACCAGCACGTCAGGGAAACTGACGCAACTCACCGTATTCTTTGATTTCAAACTCTGCAGAGTAGCTCATCTGTGGTATGCTTTGAAACCTCGCCACGATTCTCCAAAGTCCAACACTTGACACACGGCACACAGGAAGAGCATCAGGATGTATGGCCTGTTTAAACAATCCTCCCATCTTTGACTGTCCATGTGTGCCAGTTAGTAGTAAAGTTAAGATAGAGTGAATAGGTAGCTATATTTGTTACATTACTGTCTTGAATTCCTTAGTGAGTCAGTTTACTGGTAAGTCAAGTTAATACGACACAAATCGACAAGATCCTTCACTTTACTGTAGCCAAAAACATTCAGGAAAACTGTAGCAATAAAATTATGTGTTTAAAAATTACGAGTTAAAACATTAGCACTGTTGATTATAGATTAACATAAACTTGTTTCCTTTGCGTTATTTGAGGTCTGAAAGCGCTTTTGCTTTATTTTCACTATTTCTCATTTTCTGTAAATAAATACTAAATTTTCGCTTGGAATTTCAGAGACATGATGTCAGTAATTTATAGAATAAGAGCTCAACATGATACTCAAACATGATTTTACCCTTTTATAAAGAGTAAAATCAGAGAAACTGGTCATTTTAAGTGAACTCTTAATTTTTTCCAGAGCATATAAAAATGCCATATACTCACCTGACAACTTCAGCAAGTTGAAAATCTCCAGAATGAATTCCTGACCTCAGAGCGACTGGATCCAGCGGTAGAATGACACCTTCAGGGGTCTAAAGGGTTGAAATCAAGATTTATTGTTATTAAAACTGATAATTAAAATGCTTTTAGTAAATCCTTAATTTAAAAATTATCGTTCTATGAATCTGTATTAATAAATATCAGTCAATTTGTTTAAATACGGCACAGAAACTTCACATATTGACACATATTGTGAGAAATCACTTCTAGAAATGCTTAGTGAACATGGAGTTACCATCTATGTTTTTTGTTTATAACATAACATGCAACAATAATATTCAAATGTTAAATAAATTACCACAAACTCAATGGCAACAGAAGCGTCCATCTGGGTCATGTTGTCTCTCTCCACAGGCTTCATGTCAGGCGTCATCGCAAATATCCTGTAATGAACTGCAGCAAAGATATTACACATCTAATTATCATGAGACTTTTTACATGAACCCATCAGGTAAAACTGTGGACTGAACTCCCATTTTCTCAAAAATAAAACATTAAAACTTCCATTGCTAAGTTCTAACTTGGACGTAAACTTCTGCAAATACCATCAGACCCCGACAAATTTTTGTCCCCATTGTTTGTCTCTTTCTTTTTATATTTTCTACTTAGAAATAACTTAGTATTGCCTAAAATTCAGCTGAGGAAAAAGAGTCTGTCTCAGAAATCAAGACCATCTTCATTTGCAATTTGAACTTCCTGACTGATTTCATGACCGTCTCTGGTGTTAAAGTCGCCTCGTTTAAACAACCTAACAGGCCAGGTGTGTTTGTGGCGCTGTCGGACTCACCTTTGCTGTTGGGCGTGTAGAGCGCTTTGTCCGTCTGGATGAAGATGTAGCCGGCATGCAGGGACAAGAGGACGACTTTCTCCAGCTTTGCATCGGGGAACTGAGCTTGCAGATACACATAGTGCTTTAAGTTTGGACTGCGAATGAAGTCGTCAGCAGGAATCTGTCAAAGATTTAAAAGAAATGTTTGTAAGGAGTGAGCGGTTTTTATATTGGACATTTGAAGACGGTTCAAAATGTTTTATTTGCACACTTTTCATGAATTAAATCCGCAAACGTTTGAGGTAAACCTCGGTTTCAACATCACCTCAACTTCCCCAAAGCCTTGAAATCTGTTTGCAGTGTTGAGGTTCACAGAGGCGTGTGCAAGTCTTTGAGATTTGGTCGGCCAGTTCATCACACTGATGCCGACGGTGAAGTTGTTCTCACTGGGGCAGTCCTGGCACTCCACGAAGATGTTTTGTGGTCTTCCCAGCCGCAGCAGGTTGGGGGCAGACATCACCTTCCTGCAGAGCAGAAACAGGACAGGAGGTAAACGTAAAGTTTTGACCGGCCAGACTGGACCCAGTTACAGGTCACTGACATCTTATCACAGATAAATCATTTACCTTTTCGTTTCACAACATTTGTTTGAGTCTATTAAAGTTTCTGTTTACCCTGCATATCCAAAAACATTTCTCATGTTCAATGTGTGATTTATTGAGTTTTTTTCCCCCTGACCCAAATCCAACAGGTAACATTTTATTGTTATTCTTTATTACAAACACATTAAATCTTTTTTTTAACCTGCCTAATGGTACTTTGACACTTTAAGCTTTCAAATGTTTTCTTCCAGTCTTCATATTTTGTTGACCATCACCTCAGTCTGTAAAAATTAGCCTCGTAACATTAACACAATATCAGTGTTTGACACACAAAGTTGGCAAAAAATACATTTTAGTCTCCAAATATTAAAATACTGTTTCAAAGCTAAACGTATTTTATGAAACCTTTTTTACGTAAAACTTCCTGTAGAAAAGTTAAATTTTCGCCATAAGTTTGGGAATGGATATATTTGATAATTTCTCTGCCTATTAATTGATCTTCCTTGACCCTTTGGGATGATCTATTAACAAATAGATCAAATTTATAACTTTCTCTAACAGGATTGAAGACAGGCAGGCATGCAGTGATAAAAAACTAGAGGATAGAAGAAGATCAGACTTACATTGGAGCTGCTGCTGTCCTAGAAATCACAGAAATAAAAGCCACTGAGGTAAACAACCACCACTGCTGTGTCCTCGTCATCCTGCAGCCTGACCCCGTATTGACTGTTGGTGCAGCAGGTTTCCGTCATGCAGCCGCTTCCTTCTGTGTGGACTTTCACTTCCCCTGTCACATGTCTCATTCACGGTGTAATCCTTAAAATATGTCCTAATTTAAAAACTAACCTCTTAACCCCTTTTCAAAGCAGTACATCCAATGAGTTTACTCTCTTACCTGGATTTGATCAATATATTTTTACTATAAAGTCAGTTTATGTTTAAGTTACTGGCCAGATGCGTGTTGCTTTTAAGAGCATTGTAATGAATCTTCCTACTTATGCTAATGTATGAAAAATAGGTAGATTAAGTCTATAATACTTTATTCAAATAGCAAAAAATTTTGAACTTAGCAAGTAAATTTAACTGAGGAGACAGACTCCTACAGATATGTTCACATACAAATGCTAACAGATTGTCATTGTTGATTGTTTTGTCACAGCTTTAGAAACAGAAGATTCATTGTCAGACTCTCTGCAGGGAGAACATTTTTTATTTGTTGGATAATATATGAAGAAAGCGCACATTAATAAACATTTCTGTAAATTCACCGGCTTAACTAAAAAGGTTAATTTCTATGACAGATGACATGAGCACGACAATCATAAAAAAAAAGTCATCCCAGTAATTAAAATACCAAGAGCATGTAATTAAAAACAAATATAACATTTCACTTACTTACTTACTTCACCCGTAAGATGAAGGCAACAAGAACAAATGCATTTTAATAGGAAAGAACATTTAAAAAATAAAAAAAATAAAAACAAAGAGAAATCTGTTTAGACTGGAAACTTGACATCCTGGTCCTGGAGGCGGGTCACAAAAGTTGAGTGAGGGGAATTTAGTTTGGGTCCGTTTTATTCAAAGCATCCAAAGGCAGTGAACTGGTCGACCATCTCCTCCAGACACATACAGACAGGTCGGTGCGCCTCCAGCTGGCACTCCATTACTAAGGGCCAGTACTCGATCCAGGTGTTCCCTCCAAGCGTATACCAGCGGCTGAGTAACACAAGTCAGAAGAAATACTCTTCATTACATCGCCACACAGTGAGGGACTTTACAAGCAGATGGTTTTCCATCAACCGATGTAATATTTATTGTTATCAATAGTAGACGTTGATGCACAAAAGTCATTTTAAAGAGGATTTTGTACGAATGTGAAATTGATACTAATCTCCAGTTACCTCATGTTGAGTTCGTCATTATTTATGTCTCTGGATGAGCCCATGATCAGGTAGGTCTTGCCTGTTTGCAGATCTAAAGCATCTCTGCATGCTTTTTTGCCAAGAAACTTGCGCTGTTTACCTTGTGCTTCCACATCAAGGTTAACTGTAAAGTAGTGACAAAATCTGGTCAAAAACAACAACAAAAAATCATAATTTTAGCTGTTTATCTGTATTTATACAAACCGGATTCCAAAAAAGTTAGGACACTAAACAAATTGTGAATAAATTCACAAATTGTGATTTTTTTTTGTTTTAGTTGGGTCACCCCTATGTCTTAAATTTGGGGACAAATGGTGCCAACCTCCAATATTTTATTCACTATAGGACACAAATCACAGATCAAAAGTTTAAACTGAGAGAATGTATCATTTTAAGGGAAAAATATGTTTCAAAATTTCACGACATCAACAAATCCCAAAAAAGTTGGGACAAGGCCATTTTTACAACTGTGTGGCATCCCCCCTTCTTACAACACTCATAAGACGTGTGGGGACAGAGGAGACCAGTTTCTTAAGTTTAGAAATAGAAATTCTCCCATTCATGTCTAATACAGGCCTCTAACTGTTCATTCGTCTTGGGCTGACTTTGTCGCACCTTCCTCTTTATGATGCGCCAAATGTTCTCTATAGGTGAAAGATCTGGACTGCAGGCTGGACATTTCAGTACCCAGATCCTTCTCCTACGTAGCCATGATGTTGTGATTGCTGCAGAATGTGGTCTGGCATTATCTTGTTGAAAAATGCAGGGTCTTCCCTGAAAGAGATGACGTCTAGATGGGAGCATATGTTGTTCTAGAACCTGAACATAGTTCTCTGCATTAATGGAGACATGCAAGCTGCCCAGGCCACCAGCACTCATGCAGCCCCAGACCATCAACGATGCAGGCTTCTGAACGTTGATAACATCTTGGCTTATCCTTGTCCTCTCTGGTCCGGATGACATGGCGTCCCAGTGTTCCATAAAGAACTTCAAATCGCGACTCATCTGACCACAGAACAGTTGTCCATTTTGCTTCACTCCATTTTAAATGACTCCTGGCCCAGTGCAAACAACTGAGCTTGTGGAGCTGCTTAGAAATGGCTTCCTCTTTGCACTGTAGAGTTTCAGCTGGCAGCGGCGGATGGCACGGTGGATTGTGTTCACTGACGATGCTTTCTGGAAGTATTTCTGAGCACATGCTGTTATTTCCTTGACATTCCTGTTTGAGGTGCAGTGACGTTTAAGGGCCAGGAGATTACGAGCATCCAGTAGAGTTTTACGGCCTTGACCCTTACACACAGCGATTGTTCCAGATTCTCTGAATCTTTTGATGATGTTATGCACGGTTGATGATGATAACTTAAAAGTCTTTGCCATTTTATGCTGGGTAGCACCATTCTGGTATTGCTGCACCATCTTTCTGCGCAACAATGGTGGAATTGGTGATCCTCTTACCATCTTGGCTTCAGAGACACTGACACTCTAAGAAACTCTTTTTATACCCAATCATGTTGTCAATTGACCTAATTAGTGTTGGTTGGTCTTCCAGCGGTTTGTTATATGTTCAATTTACTTTTTTCAGCCACTTATTGCTACTTGTCCCAACTTTTTTGGGATTTGTAGACACTGTGAAATTTTGAATCAACAAATATTTCCTTTAAAATGTTACATTTACTCAGATTAAACTTTTAATCTGTCATCTATGTTCTATTACGAATAAAATATTGACATTTGCCATCTCCACATCATTGCATTCAGTTTTTATTCACAATTTGTGTAGTGTCCCAAATTTTTTTGGAATCCGGTTTGTAGTAGCATTGCTGCTTCAGTGAATTGAAACACTTACAAGAAAGAAGAAAGAATGGCATTTGATCCATAAGTTGACCAATAAATTGACTCGATAATCAGAAATGGTTTTTAAACTGTCCTCATCAGGCCGTTCAAACACTCAACTGACCGACATTACATAACATTAGCATCGGACATGAATGTGCTTTTGCTTCTGCCTCAGTTAGTGAACAGGAACTGGTCTCCATCTCAGATGAACCAAAGGCTCATGTAAGACATGTTCTGTATCCAAACTTGCGCTAAACTGAACAGGTGAAGTAGGACGACGCTTTTGTTAGCACAACGGTTTTGCTATCTGCCTGCGGATGCGTAGAATAAACCCAACAGCGGTGGATCCTGCACATGTGGGCTTTCACACCTCAGCGGGAGAAAAGTTTCACTCAGAGCTGCTTTTGAAAACTGCCGGCATCAGAGACACTGATGCCACGTAAACGAGCGGCAACAAAAATGTTATCAAACCTAAAGTTTGTCAAATGCCGTCATCAAAATGATCAAGCATAATTATCATCAAATATATATTGATTAATACTCCATTTATCAGTCACAGGGAGCTCTAAACAGATGGGCTTTTAATCTTGATTTAGTGGAAGTCAGCGTTTCGGCTGTGTTGCAGTTTAGAGGAGGATAAAAACTTCATGCTGCTTCACCATTTTTGGTTCTAGTTCTGGGTACGCAGAGTGGACTTGAGCCAGAACACCCGAGTGATCTGGAAGGTTAATAAAAACCTTACAACGATTCAACCGAAACATCTCAAAGTCTAATCTCTGAGCTACCGGGAGCCATTGTCAGGACTGGGGTGATGTGCTCCATCTTCCTTGGTTTTAGTGCAGCAGCGCTCTGGATAACCTGCAGCTGGAGGATCAGACGTAGAGAGCCAAAGAATGACAATGCAACGGTCAAGGAAAGAGCAATGGTTCGCCAGATGAGCCTTTGGACGTGGCTTTTGTTTTAGTACATTATTTGAGATGAGGAAATCTCTACCGGATGTTTCTGTAGAAATGCCCTGCTTTCATTATGTAGTACCATTGTAGTGCAAACATTTTACTTTGTCACAGTACTAGCAATGTAAATCAAGGTTAATATTTGAATCCCATGTTCCCGTCAGACTAAAACAGAGAACAGGGCAGAGATATCAGGAGACATTTTATCACCTACCTTCTTTGATCACCTCCAAAATTTGTAGAGTGTAAACGTCAGCCGACGGCCTGTCAACTAACTCTTGCACTCTTACCTTATAGACTGACGAGAGACAAAGATCGTTAGTCTGTTTGCAAGTATATTTTGATACCTATTAACACTTAGAGCCACAGAAAAAATGAGGTGAACTTAGCCTGAAATTATTTACACCCAACTGCAGAAAATCACAGACCCCAAATACCAAACATGATCGTCATCACTTACTACACAGAAATCTGTACAGCACAGAGATGTCTTTGAAACACTTCAGTACATCTCAAAAGAAATAGATGTGCACAAAATGTTTGAGGAAGAGTATTTTTGATTCTCTATATATATATAAAAAAAATACATATATGCGCAAATGTAAAGACTTACTAAAATTTATAGTGGAATCACAAATCTTCCCAAGACGCTCGTTGTCATTGACTTTTCCTTTTTTCTGACCATTGCACATCTCTGGAATTAAAAATATAAATGCATAAAAGAATATTATTTGCATATGGCTACACATTTAAAAAGAAAGTTAATGATAATTACTACATAATAACAGTGACGCATAATTTATGGGGTAATTTAACTGTTTTGAGTCGAGTGTGCAGGATTTCTCTTGTCTCTGAGCAGAGAGACGTTTTGCGTACAAGGAGAAAATCTGAGTAAGAACACAAAAATCTGAGAGAGCACAGAGAATATTTGAAAGGCAGCAGAAGCACTACAAGTTTTGAGAACAAAAGACAAGGCATTCTGCTTTCAGACTGAAAATGTATGCTCTCGACTTATGGCACTAAAATTCCCCCATAAGAACTGAACAGTTCCTGTCACTGTACTAGCACTTAATTCAGGAACAAAATTTGCTGTCCAAACATTTCCCCTGTATCATTTGTTACTTGATAAGATCCTAATAACAAAATTAAACCTACAGTTGGGACGAGTGTTTTCAGTAGATGTTTCGCAAATGGCTTCCAAAGTGCTAAATACTGACTCCATTAGCAAAAATATTGTGATGACCATGGAACCTATAAGTGCGACATAGTTTTCACACAGGCAGTTTGTATGTGGGACAAAATAGTTTTGAAGTATTGAAGTTGATGGAAAAAAATTAAAAGAATCTGGACTGAACGCCAAACCTCACAGTACAGGACTACTGGTGTTCCATACATAAGATGTGGTGCAGAAAAGGCATCACTGTTTCACCGCTTGCTATTAAAAATAAATCAGTTCACTGAGAATTGTTTTTGCATGTCGGAAAAAGCCCCACAGTTTTGTCAATGTAACAGTTTGAAGCAGCTTTGTTTGGGAAATTCTCTTTTTTTTTTTTTCAAGCAAAGATTGAAAATTGATTGGTTTGCAGGTGAGCATTTCCACACTGGGCAGCGCAGACAGCAGAGGAGCACTCAGCTGACAGCCGCTGCTCTGTTACCTTCAGCGCAAACGCAATGTCCGTTCAAACACAGCTTGGACAGAGACCCGGTTGTCTCAGGGCCGTAGGATTTCACACAAGGTTTCTCTGCAACAACAACATATGTTTGAAACAAGTTGCACTTTACAAGGGAATCATTTCTGTAATTTAGAATTAAAATATGCATTTCATTTCTTCAAAATAGAACTGTGAAAATTGTTCATAGTTTTTTTTTTTTTTTTGCTGGGCATTCCTGCAGCTGGAAACTTACGGTTGTAATATTCATAGACCTTCACAGCAGCTGGTTGCAGGATTCCAGTTTTCATCTCCTGGTGGATCCGGAAAGAGATCTCCTCCTGCTGCGTGTGAGAAATCTGGCACAAAAAGTGCACAAGACATAAATATATAAAACGTCTACATTTTTTTATAGTAGTAAACATTTTTAGAGATTAAATTTAGACACTCCCATAAGAGTATTGTTGAGTACATCCATGCTGCACTAAGCCGGTCTGCCTGAAACTAAATAAGCCTCATTTTAAACCCGTGAAGAATGGAGAATTTATAAATTAATAGACTATTTTAATATGGATGAAAACCCGGTATTAAGCAAGATGTTGCACAATCTAGAGGAAGTCTTACCTTATCCAGATAAAGGGTGAGAGATCCTCTTTCTGACAGAAATGTTTGAGCGTCATATTTGGAGATGACAGGAGAACGGCCTGTAGACAACTGTTAACACACATTTTAAAAGGTTATGCAAATAAAACGGGTTTGGATTTTTCCGGATGTTTGTTTTTTCTGCACTCTTACTGCGTCCAGGTCAGGCTTGTTAAAGGTGAAGCCGGATGGTAAATCGACATCCACGATTGATAAAGATGCATCGCGGTCTCTGTTCTTAAACCTGCAGACAAACAAAGATTTTTATCATTACAAAAATATGAAATAGTTGAACACAGAGTAAGTTTAGCATGTGGGGGGAAAAAATGGATGGAATAAAATTTCTGGAAGGAGCTGAACGACGATTTTGGGAAATAAAATGTATTGAGAAATGAAAATATTTTAAGGGGTAAAAGACTATACACATAAAAGTTAACTTGAAACAAAGGAGTAAAATTGATATTCACAGTTCTCTCTGATACTCACCTGACCTGTATCCTCAACCTGTATACTTTTTCATCTTCGGTGATTTTTTCTGCAAGTGACAATAGATAAAAGGTTTTAGGTTTCTGTTTGTGCACCGATTTTGGCATTAATTTTACTCCATTCTTAGATTTTGACAGTAGGTATAAATACACCTACTGTCATATTTCCTTGGGTTTCTTCTCTTTTACTTTTTCATCACAGATCCACATTTCAGATCAGACAAATTTGAATAGGTGAAGAAAACCCAATACTAAACAGAGTTGATTGTGAACATTTTCTTTGGTTCAGTTTCACCACTGACAGCAACAGTTGATGACTTTCTGATCTGAGAAATCATGAGTTGACTAAAGGAATATTGTTTTTACCGGCTAAAGTATCTCAAAAGAAGATGATCATGCAGTGATGTAAAGAAATCTATCAGTAAAAGAGAAATTACCTGGCACAAGTTGCACACTCATATCAAATGCCTCACATGAGCTCTCAGGTTCCTTAGGAAGAGTGTAGTAGAGAGACAGGATCTTTCAAAGACAAAAAAAAAAAAAGTCCTAGTGAGTATTTCAGCAAATCTCAGAGGCATCTAAGAAAATCCATCTTTTTTAAATTACAGTTTCCTTCATTAATTAAATTGAAACAGCTATAAAATAAAACTTTACCTTCGTGATTTAGATATTGGTGAAAAGTGCCATTTTCCATTTATGCAATGCTGCATTTGCCAGTATATGCTGTTTTATGATACTATACATTACACAAAACATACAGTGTATTAAATTTACACGTCCGCACCTGAAGTATTGGCTACTCTGTGTCTTTAAACAATGTTGCTCATTAAAACTGTTTTAACCTTAATCAGATACAAAGTTAGCCTGATGCACTGCTAG
>NW_015114877.1:20804-38805 GCF_001443285.1 Poecilia latipinna
TCAAGCTATTTACTGATCTGTCAGGTTTCCGATATGCGTCCCCCCCAATGACAGACTCGTTCCTACGCCCTTGACTGCTAGTAACACAGTCATGACGTTTAGCAGGAAATCACTCAAAAACTAACATATTCACCCTTAAGATGGCTTCTCCAGCTCCACTTGCAATCACTGTTATGTCCTTGTCTACTGTGTGAACCTGTTAAAATGACACACATATTTTAAATTTACTAATTCAGAAATTTTCTGTTCATACTGAACCATTGCAGGGTGGAGACAGACAGACAATTATGCATGCACAAATTCACAAATTCAGCAATTCTGAGTGGCTAATTGACCTATCAGTGGAGGGTGTGAGCAGTGCGTACACAGGCATGACTAACAGCACGAAAACCCTTCTCCTGGCTCTGATTGGTTGTTTCTGACAGAGCTGTGTGTTAATGCAGATGGCAGTAGGACCACAGGGAGGGAGGAGGCAGAGGAGTTATATTTTTGTTAATTGTCTCTGTCTAGTTATAATGCCATGATATGGTGACGGGTTTACCAAATATGAAAAAGACACATTATTTAAATTTGCATTCAGCGGCTTTAATAAGTGGGACCTGTGTAAACGACAAAACCATCTGTCGATTTGGGTAAAATCAAACATTTAAGGAAACACAGTCGCTTTAAGGTCATTTTGGTTTTACCTTACATTTTGCATCATACTAAAATCCCACAATCATACAGTTCGCTGATCATTTCTGCTGCTTCCTTACTCAACTCTTTAATATGGAGGGCGTTATATCAGTAAACATTTGCACAACCAGTCGTTTGTGCTTTATCTTGCCCTTGCGTTCGTACCTTGGAGGTCCTTGTGAAGTAGTAGTTATCCTTATTGAAGTGATACGTCTCTGGCCTGGCCCTCCCTGGAAGGATGAGTTCCACTTTCAGATCATAATCTACGTTTTGCACACGATTCCAGTACTGAGCTACGGCCTGGTACACAATCATGGTCCTCTGGAGAGGGAGACATGAGCAAATGTTAGAAAATATTTCCTTGGGAAATCTCAGAACCCAAAATCTGTTTTTTGATTTTTTTTTTGTCACCTGTGTTGATAAATAACCTCCATTTAAATTTGGCTGTTTGCGGATCCATCTCACGACAGGATGGGCTTCGTCAATGGCCTTCAACGATGCAATGTGAGAAAAAGCTTTTCAAATTTACTCCAGACAAAATAAAGTCAAACATTATGTGACTGTCTAAGAAGGCTTCAGAGTCGCAGAACATCTGATCTCCAAAACAACCCAACAGAGACAAATTAGAGGTCAGCTCATCTGTTTTACACTCTTTGCTTTTTGAAACGTAACAAACTGAATTACAACGATCTTGCATGACAGCAGGAAGTGTCACCTCAGCCTTGAGAAGCGCCAGCAGAGCGTAGCCTGTGGCCTCCAGCGTGTGCGTGTTTCCTCTTGGTACAGGCCAGTGAGATCGATCTGTGGACCAAACATGAAATATCCTGTTAGATTAAAAGTAAAATATCTGAGCATCACAACACTATTTTACACACACTGTGTGATCTGTCAGGCAGTAACACTTTGATTTAGCAGCTAGGATTCATAATATCTATTTGCTAAGTTAGTAAGTTATGCATCAATAGAATCAGAGTAAACATGTCACCAGTTCAGCAGTTTTTCTGACCTGTACACTACAACTACCTATCCTGTCAGATAGGTAGTTTAAGGATCATGGACACAGCAAACTTAAAAAAAAAAAAAAAGTCAGTTTAACTCTTACAAGCTGACCAAAACCCTGTCTGACCCATTTCTCTTTTCCCAAAATATAATCTACATTGATACATTGTTTATTGGCGGCCTAATGTCAGTGTACATAACCAACCACAGCAAGCTGGCTGGTTACCTGGAGAAGCAAACTTGAACAGTGTCTCCTTGTTGAGTTTGTCTTCAGTCGCCAAGGCAAAGGAAGTTATTGCAACAGCATAAGGGTTTGTAAGAGCGGGCAGACGCTGCTCCAGATAGGCTGCTGCTCGGACTATACTTTGGGTCATTGACTGAAAGAAAAATAATTAGAATTTAAATACATATACATACTTACCTTTCAAGCTTAAATTCAATCCTAAAAATACTGCCAAAAGCTGAGTGCAGCAAACATTTAGCAAAAAGGTAAATGTAGGGAATATAAGGAGAAAAAAAAGTGTATTATCGTTTGCCCCATGTCATTCTGATGGTATTTCGGTTTTGTCTATTTAACATAAGTACTAATTTACGTTTTATGAATTATAGGACTGATCGTTTATGTAAACAGTTAAGCCGCTTCGAGAACACACACTGTATGTTTAAATGTAAGTGTTGGTTTTAGCTTTCTTACATTGCAAACTAAATTTTTTTTTCTCTCATGATTATTCTGTACAACCAAATAAAACGACTGCTACTAAATGCTATAGGCAGCATTTGAATATTGAAGTGTAACACAGAGACCAGAAGAAGGTCGCACTCACAGGAACAGATTCGGCACATATCCTTCGCGCCTCCTGGATGGCAATCAGACAGAAAGCTGTTGTGGAAGCATCTGAATCTGTGCCAGCAACGTCGCCCTGCAAAGCCACATGAATGGATTTTCATTTTTGCTTCTGTTTTATTATTAAAATCAAATGACTCACCATCATTTCGGTGTGAAACACACGTCCAACTTCTCTAAACACCCCGGTCGGCTGCTGCGTGGTCAGGATCAGAAACTTGACGGCACCACAGATATTTGCTGAATCTACATCTATCATGTTGGACATGATGCTGAACACCTTGGCGACATAAGCAGTGAGCCTTGTGGAGGAAATATTTAGACAGATGAGTCAGATATGCACAGACACTTTATGAAAAATACATGGTCTGACAATAAATAATACAAAAATGTACCTTATTACTGACAGTTGGGATAAAAAGAAATGTTTCTATTTGATAGGATGAGGAGTAATGCACACATTGGCTTTAATAAATGATTATTTACTGAACACTTTGTCAATCTATTCTCATCTGAAATCAATAATGAATTTCCACCCAACCAGTGGATACTTGTTGTTTTTCAGACCGTTCCCAGTAAAAATGAGAAATATTTGTGAAATCTTCCACACAAAGTTGAAATTTGAGTGATTTGTATGTCTCCTTGAGAACTGCTCACTGTTATTTATTGTTTCATGTTTGTCACTGTTATTCTTTATTTGTGCTATGCTGGGACAAACACATTTCCCAAAGTATTGTTATCTCATTATGTTTTCTTAAGTAATTGAACAGGTTTATGTAATAAAGTCGCTTGGAGTCTGTGCATTTGAACACACTCTGACATTCAGGCACTTATCTTACACACAGCTTACAAGAACAGTAAACGTATATAATTTAACATATTCTTTAGGTGACTTTATTGTGTAGATTGTTTTACACAATCTGTTTTTCTATTTATTGGATTTATTTTCAATGTTAATTATTGCCTCTCATTACTTTTTGTTCTTCTTTTATAAAATATTTCAGAGAAATCTAACAGAATAATAGACTATTTGTGTGCAGATAATGAATATGTAGTTAGCTGTCGTCTGCCTCACCACGTGCTGCTCGGTGTGGGAGGAAATGCAGCAAAAGAGCCATCGCTTTTACGGAAGATCAGCTCTCTTTGATACCCTAAACAGAAAAAAAAGCTTTCACTTTCATCCAATCAAATAATTTATCTTCGGATTGTTAATCAGGTTGTTATCTGATGATACCGTTCTTTAGGTGTTGGAGAGCTTCAGCTCTTTTTTCTAGCCCCACCGCTTCCCACTGGTTGGTGTTGTCCAAGTACATCGTTGCAGCGACAGACAGAGTCATGGTCATCATTGTTTGCTCCCCAGAGCCCTGAGGCTCTCTGAAGAAACCCCTCAATGATTCTCCACTAATGATATTTTCCTGAAACGGATTCATCTTCCCTGTACAGGAACAAAGCAGTCGGTGAAAATATTTGATACTTGCAAAGATGAAGGCATAACGGGCGTTTTGCAAAAGCTGCCGACATTTTCTTTTATATTCAGATTTGGTCATTTTGAGTCGAGTCTGTGGTGCATTTTGTTCCAGCAACATTTAAACCTTTTCGATACACTTTGTAAATTATCAAAAATAGGGACCAACATAAATGGAAGTGCAGAGTGCAATGCAGTGTCTTCAGAGAGTAATACAATTAAGTTATATGAAGTGAGGTTTGAGCTTACTAGTTTCATGAAAACAGTGGAAAACAGCAAATATTTAACTGATACAGACACAAAATGGAAGCATTTCAATGATAATTGTAAAACAAGATGGATAAAGAAAATAATTGAAGGAGTAAAAACAAAATAAGCAGGTAAGTTGAAGAAATTTGGTGTTAAACGTTCGGAAATGTTCAAGAGAAATGGTCCAAAATTTAATAATGTGAACGTTAAACAACAAAAAGTGTTAGCTGGGCAACAGGGACAAACTTGACAATTAGCATGTCTTTAAGTTTTCTATGTGGGTCTGAGAGCAGCAAAGATTTGAGCAAATTCTAAAACTTTCTCTGATAGGCAACACAGACAGACTTTTAGCAACATTTTAACACAATTATAAACAAACATTACCAATTACGTATAATGCTTTTGAAATAGATTTTTTTTTTCCCAGAAATGTTCTTCCACAGATGTTGCTTGTTTGAATTACCTGTCAGATACATGCAAGTCTTCATCGGTGTGTTTGGAGCGACGTCACTCGGAAGGATTTTACCGCTGATCGTTACAGATTCTTTGCCATCTAGAGATAAAAGCGGCAAGTTACGAAGTTCATTCAGCAACATAAAATATTGTTTTCCTGTTCTTTTAGTATCTCGTTTGTAAACTTACTAATGCCGTTCTTAGACGGGTTTAATGTGACAATCTCCACCAACTTTACCAGTTGACCTGCAGGCTACAAAAATGTAAAGAAATAATTAACACGAATGTGGCAGGAAGAAGGTGGAACCTGTCTTTTGCTTATTGCAAAACCGGACCTGGGTGATGACCCCAGGTGGCGTTGGCAACAAACAAAATTAATTGTTGCTGTGATCTGTGTTTCTCTGTGTAGTTATTTTGAGATTTTCTGTGCTTAGTCCTGTTTCCCTGTGAGTCTCTGTCCTGTCCTCCCTGTTGATTGCTTCCCAGGTGGGTCTAGTTACCTGATTACCCTTCCTGTGTATTTAAACCCACCTGTTGTCTTTGTCTCTTGTCGGGTCCTTATCTTTGTCAGCGTCAGTCTGTCCGTCTGGTTAAGTCCTGCATCGGCGTCGGCTCTAGTTTTCAGTCTTCTGTGTACCAGTTGCTACCGGTAATTAGCTGTGTGCTATTCTCTCTGCCGTGCCGCCTCTATTGGACTGTTTGAGTTTCATCATTAAACTCATCATCATTGCCATCATCTGGGTCTCAGTGTTCATCCTCACCACATGTGATTCCACCACATCATGACAATTGCACGGTCAAACCACTGAATGCCACACCAAGAATTTCTGACTACAAGAAGAATTCCTGTTTATCAATTATGCCGAGGCGAGCAGTTGTCCCAGAATAATAAATACATTGCGTTTAATCTTTTCTTTTTTATGGTTTTTGTTAAAATGGTTGGAGATAAAGCTTTTCTGCAATATAACAAAATCAAATGAGTTTGATTTTCTATCCAAGATTATAAAAACCCGTGGAGGATCATCACTGTGATTAATCCATAAAATCTCGTATGTTTAAAAACGCTTGTCTGACATGTTGTGCTTGCCGGTCCTGGACCAAGCAGCCATCTTTGTGTTTGAGATTTGTAGCTGTTTGAGTAAAGCGGTGCAATATTCTAAAATGGAGGACATCGAGAGTGTGTTCAGAACAACATTGTGATACCATATCAAGCTAAAAGATCATTTTGGCAAATCTGCAAACATGTGTTTTCAAAATGAACTGGGTTGAATAAAACTGAGCACACTACTAAATACAGCTTAACCTTTTGTACTGTCTGAGAATCAGTCACTGATGACTGGTATGAGGCAATAGTAGCAGATCGTTTCATCAAATGAAAGAAAATAGACTTTCAAAGAAGGTGCCAGTTAGGAAATAAATTCAGAAGAAAGTTTCTTGTTACATCTCATAAAAATAAAAAAATCCAGATTTCATAGTCAGACTTACCAACACTGTCAGTGTTTTTCTGACTGCATCTTCAAGGCTTGAATCTTTAACAGATGCTTTGACCTCCACAGAGAAGTGTCCTGTCTTCAGAGGCTCAATGACAAATGAAACTAGCTGGGAAGTTTGAGCTGCAACTGGGACTTCCTGCCGGTAGCTCAGACGTCTGTAAGCTGCGCTGCACAAGTTGTTTTCCTCCATCAGATCCACATACGCCTTAAAGTGTATAGAACAAGGAACAAGGTTTTAAATCCAGCAGGATTCATTTTCAGGCATCATAAACGACAAACAAAAGATTAGAAGAAATGGGTGCAAAAGTTTCAACCCTTTGATGCTTCAACATCTTGAAATCTATGTTTTCCCTTCAGAAATACACTTTTTAAAAAATATTGCATTAGTTTCAGTGTGATGGGATGAAATTGGCTTGAGCACCTGGGCATAAACTGGGGATTTCGATACAAGCTGGTTAAGCAAAACAGCTAGCTTACAGGAGCTAATTAGTGTCCAAAAAACACATTGGCCATCCATTTGCTTTGAGTGCATAAAGGTATTTTTTGATCAAATAAATTATCCATGCTGAGTAAAATGTTAACTAATTTGGCTGGAATAGTTCAGACTCACAGTGATGGGATTAGGATTGTAATTGTAGAGAACTGCCTTTATTTCCAGCTGCTCTCCGTGAACCGCCGAGTACGGCAGCCTGAGATCGATGAAGAAAGTCTTCTTCACCAAAACCTCTAATGGGTCAGTCACACAGATACCTGCAAAATAAAAAAAAATAAACAGAACAAAGTTACTCCACCAGCTACCACTTTGTTTACCTTAAAACCTTAAATCAAAGCTGCAGATGGAGAGAGGGATTGATTTGGAAAGAATTTGTTATGTAAAAACAGCAAAAGTAAGTCAAGAGTCCTCCTCACCGTGAGTGTCTGACAGACTGATGCCTGTCAGCTGCCATGTTGTTATCGTGTCTTGCAGGAAGAAAGTTTTTTCATGTGATGTGGATGAACTGAAATGGATAAATAATAAGTGCCGGTCTCATGTGGAAAACATCTCATTAGACGTCGGTGTTGGCGTTGCCGTTTCTGTTCCTCACCAGCCAGGTATGTTACTTGGGCAAGCGTTCGTCTTCACGTCGTGCCAAAGCCAACTTTCTGGCAATCGAGTGCGAACGACGGTTAAATCTGAACCCGTGATGCCGCCTGCCTCAACTGAAGTGGAAAAGAAGAAAAGAGGAATATCTCAGCAAGAATCGATGACCGCTTTCGAAATACGGTGATTCCTGTACAGTAATGACATGAACTGATGGTAACTACCACTCGTCTGCTGCGCTCTTCTCCTATTGCGACGCAGTAGATGAATTTCTCTAAAGAAATCCGAATCTGAAGGAAGAGACGGAGAACAAGATGATCTGCATGTAAAATCATGCAGAGCAGAAAATATCTGTATTTCATGTGATTGAGGTTGGTTTTTTTTCATTCCATAATCTAATCTGCCATACAAAAATTCGGTATCCTTGTGGTTTTTGAGGTTTTTACCCGCTCTGCTTGCATTATGTCTCAGAGTGGTGGCTCGTTTCCTCCGGCTGGATGTGGGGCACTGGAAATCTGATAAAACAGCAAAATTTAATAATTAGACAAAGAAACAAACTGGATTTTTGCTACTGAAAGTGTAGCGGTGCACTTTATCACTGTCGGATAAAAGCTGAGAGGGTGGCTGGATCCTTCCTTCCCTTTCAGCCCCACCGTCTGGATAAAGCTGCTACCACTGTCGTCTATGTTGTCATGCAAGTTGGCAAACCAAAAAAACATGTCGCCTTGCATCAACCAAGCATGAGGAAATTACACAACTCCACTACAACTGAGAAATACACATGGCGCTCTAATGTTTATTGTGTGTGCGTTTGGAAAAAAAAGGTTACAAAGATCACGGGATTTGCTGCGTCTTCTGTTGCGTCGCCTTGTTGTTTTGTTTCGACTTTTCAATATTTCAGAATGAACTGACCATGTGGAAATCAAAAGGTAAATACTCCAAGAGCAACCCAAGTGATCAAAAAATTTATAGGATCAGTTTATCAGAAAGCAGATCAACCTGCTCTAGATTCAAAGGATCACGGAGAGAACAACAATGTTCAGGCGAGACGGAGAAATTAGAGATTTAGAAAACATTTAGAAGAACCAAGATTACAAATCGTTTCTCGGTGAGGTTTTAAAGATGCAGGTGAAATAAGGTGTGAAGTTGCAAAACACCAGCCCCCCGAGGCAGGGAGCTGGAGATCCCTGCTCTATGCACAATTATTAAGGAAGATATGTATTTGATAATGTATTCTACTACTGAACAATTATAGCATTTTTCTGCCAATCTAAAATTAAAATAAACCTCAAACCTCATTGTGTAACAACACAAAAGTAAAGTTTGGGACTTAAAAAAAACAAACAAATGTCTATGAATGTGCAATTAAATGAAAAATTTAAATGAAGATTTGACCATGTTTGGAAATGTCTTCAAAAATTCTGAAGTTCACCAGAGCTTTATTTATTTATTTATTTATTTTTTAAAACATATAGGTTTGTATTAAAGGTGCAAGTTATAACTGGTATTTTCCAAATAACTTCTGGGTTTTTGCTTGATCTTTTTTTTTTTTCAGGTGACCTTAAAAGGGCATCTTTTATTGAGATCACACAATGTGTTTACTTACTTGAATGCATAAAAGTTTAATCCAATCCCACCTAAAATAGTGGGATTATTTTGAAGTCCTTGGAGAAATGTTTGCTTGTTTTTAATGAGATATTGTGTGATCTCATTAAAAGATGCACAACATTTAGCTGTGTTGCTATCCACTCTGTCAAGAAAGCAGCAGGAGCGAGAGCTAACCTGTTCTGGAAGGCGTCCCTGGAACGGTGCCCGTCTCCATCAAGAGTCCAGCATCGTAGAAGACGTGCATGCCGTCCTCTCCGCCCCCTGCTGTGCAGCCAGGGTCGTATTCCTCCACCATGTCCCAGATCTAGACACAATAAAAGTGATTTAAACACAACCACTTAACAGATTCAAACATTTTCAACAGAAAATGTTAAGTTTTCTGCATAAGTACAAACTGCTGAGTTGACAATTATTCTCCCTTCCTTTATGTTATTTGATCCATTCGTATGCATTTAATGAAGAATAATTAATTAATACATGTATGTTCTGTATGCACGACGGAACCTCAAAATAAACTTTAGCTAGTGATGAGTTTAATTTGCACTCATAAGTTACAGCTTTGCAATTGCAGAAATGCGTTTAACCAACCAGACGAATTAAACTGTGTGCAAAAATAACAAATACACTGCTCAAAAAAATAAAGGGAACACTCACATAACACATCCTAGATCTGAATGAATGAAATATTCTCATTGAATACTTTGTTCTGTACAAAGTTGAATGTGCTGACAACAAAATCACACAAAAATCATCAATGGAAATCAAATTTATTAACCAATGGAGGCCTGGATTTGGAGCCACACACAAAATTAAAGTGAAATGTTCCCTTTATTTTTTTGAGCAGTATATTTTTGGCAAGCAGACAAAAGGAGTTACCTTCTTTTGTGTCAGGCGGTGCTTCCTGTTGAGGGCTGAGACACTTTTGTCAATTGCCACTAGTCCCACTGTGGCTTCAGGATCTGCCGTGATTTTTAGACTGAAGCTGCTGCGGTATGCATAAAATGCAGCAGGTCTCACTGGTTTCAGACTTAGCTTAAAGAGAAAGAAAGGTTTTTTTATTTTTGCTCAAGGCGACCTTCAGGACACTTCACAAACGTTAATATTCTTGTGCATGAAGCAGCATTAGCTTGCATGGATGTGCGATTGTTCAACTGTTGCGCCTCTTACAGATCCCATGCAAGAATCTTTGACATCCACCCACACGGAGTCTGCAACCACTTCTTCAGAGTTTGGATGGTAGTAGGCTATGATGCGGAAAGATGGCAACATTTCTTTGGTAACGGGAAGGCTCTGCCTCATCAGCATTTGCCCGCTCATCTGATATCGTCCGTGTTTTACCAGCTGACCTCGACTCAAAATCTGGGAATACAGACAAAAACATGCATGAATGAAATCCCAACATTGAGAGCTTCAAACAATTCAGGTTCACAGAAGTAAAAACACGTGTTTGCAGACTGCCTGCATTTTGTTCTTACCAGGTATGTGATGTATCTGTGTTCCCTTTCCTGTCTGCCAACGAACAGATCGACTTTTATGGTTCCTCCTAATTCCACCTCAGCTGAATCCAAACCTGTGACAACAACTTGTTATTAGAATCAGCAGTTTCACTATCAGAGCAGGATTTCCCCGGTGTTATAAGCCTGGCAGCCCGCCATGCCGTAGTAGCCCCCCTACATTGCTTGTTTTTAGGAAAAAAACAAAACACACACACACACACACATATATATGTGTGTGTGTGTGTGTGTGTATAAAATTTGGATTAAACAGAAGTGCAGTTTTTTTTTTTTTTTTTTTTTTGGAAGATTCTATAGTTGTGGGTTTAAATAGCATTTCACTGGCAATATTTTCCTGTAACATCTAATTACCCAGTAATATTTTTACATTTCCTGTCTGCTTAACATCTTTTAATACAAAAACACGATGGACCGCCTCGGCGCCCCAACCACCGGGCTTAGACAGTTTTCTGGGGGAAACCCTGCAGTGGTTTAATTTCATTATGATTTAGCAAAAAAATAAATAAATAAATAAAAGAAAGAAAAAAATTACACCCTTGGCACATTTAGGTTTCTTTTTTTCCCGCTAAAGACTCTTTGAATTCGTCTAATAGAGAATTTGTGAAGGGAGCTATTGATTAGGGTGATGTGACAGAGGCCTTCCAACATCACCTCGTCACAAAAGATAATAATAACAACAATAATAATAATAATAACAGGTGATATGCAAAAAGCTGGACAGCAATAATTAAACTGGTTGATTACTGTAATACCATTAACTATTAATTAGGGTGTTAATGATATTCAACATACCATTTTAAAAAAGTTAAATATATATTTTTTTCATTCCTGTTCTTTGCGTAGTTCTATCTTTCTAGAGGTGTCTTTCTCTTTTCCACTCAGAAACTCTCCATTTGAAGAAAAATGATTTCAAACCTAAATCTGCCTTGGGTAAAGAATAATGTTGTTCTGTACATGTTTTCTATATTTACTCATGTAGAGGTAAGAGTTGCTTTTGGTTTTGTATGGACGAGCCGTCATGGAGGCAAACGCTTGTCGCATTGCTGGGATTTTGGGATCTTTGGTCTTCGCCTGTAAAAAATGACACATGAATTTAAACACAGAGAAATTTAACTATTATAGAGGGACAAAAAGATCATTTTTTTCTATCAGTGGGTATTGAGTAAATTCCATATTTACATACCCAGTTATTCTCTGCCTCACATTTCTATATGGTAATTTCATATTTACTTATTGTTTGACTATTTTCCACTGTTCTGCTCCATACCTGTGGGCTATTAGCAGATTTATCCTCCTTGTGATCAGTTTGTTGATGAGTTCTGATTTCTTTTTTCTGTTTGCAAGTTTGCAATATCATTTCCCTCAGTTTAGCTGTAACACCATTACCCATTTTTATTCCCTTTCTAAACATTCACTAATAATTAAATTAGTGTATAATCCCAACTGTTAAAAGGTTTGCTCCGCTATTTTAGTCTGTTTTAAATGCTCTTTCAGACATTCTTATGTCTTCTTCTTTCAATTGCTTTGACTTTTGGTTCTTCTAATTATTGTGATGCTTTTGTCAGTCGTTTTGTTTCCCTACCTGTGATCAACTTTCTTATTTTAAAACGAACATTTGCTTAGTGACTGGTTAAGCCTTCACAGTGACCTCAGGGGGTCAGGTGGGACACAATTCACGCGACTTACTCCAATAAACACAGCTTGAGAGCTTTGAAATGAGTTGATGCTAAATCTTGCGATGCCGTTTTCTGAGGTGACGGCCTCCATGTTGCCAGGATCCACCACCACGGTCACACCTGGAGCTGGAGAATCGTCAGGATTCACAACTTCAACCTGCCAGAGATGGGGAAAAAAAAAAAAAAAAACACACAAGAAAGCAGTAAAAATGACAAGTTGTTGTTAAGCCACATCACATGATGTAACTGTAGAAACATGTCAAGCCCCTCCGCACCCGACTGAGAGCATCCAAACATCCATGTCTGCTTGAATTTGACTGGAAACGGTGAACCGGAAAGCCTCGTTAGTTGTGAAAGCAGTCGAGGTGCTTTTGCTCTCCAACCAGACAGAGGGGCAAAAAAAGCTTATTGATGTACTTCGAAACTTTTGTTTTAAATTAAAGAGTGTCTTTAAGGTAAAGTCCCCCTTTTAATATGTTTTTAAGAAATGTTTGCTCAGTTTTATAAGGATCCAGACATCCTGCCTGCTGCCAACTCATTTAAGTAAAACTACAACCTTGCAGAGTTTGGCCATTTTTACATTGTGCTGCCATCCATCTTCTGTCTGATCTTTAATATTTTTGTGTGATTTTGTTTGGTGCAAACAGAACTTAAAAACTTCTGTGCCTGTGCAGTTCACAGTTTTCAGATTGTTAACACTCGTTAGGATGTTTCTATCAAATGTTCTGTCCGTTATCTTTAATGTAAATGAGTTATGTACCGTGACGTCCAGCGGCATGCATGGTTTGAAGAACTTTGGTGTTCTCCTGAAGAGGATGGTGTAGGGGTAAGAGGCGATCTTTATGCCTCCCAGCTCAGACTCAACCATTTCAGCGCCTGTTGGTAAAACATAACGACGATGATAGAGGTCAGAAAATCAAAGTCCAAACTTTTTACTTAGTACAACAGCTAAAATCTAAAGTTAGACACATTTTAAAAAAATGTATCCCCATCCAATCAAAACGAACTGGAGAACACGATACGAGGACGTTTTGAGGAGAGCAAATTTGCACGTTGAAAATGCCACAGTTTGGTGTATTTTTGTTTTCTTATTCATCTTTAAGGATGAAATGCTTCCGTGTACAAAAACATTTGGTAAATTACAAAAAAAAAAAAAAACCCATAAAAATCTTTCATGGAAGTAATTTCTTGTGTGTATCATCTTGTTTACTTGTTGTGGCGCTGGCTTATGTATGATAACGGTTCAAACTGAAGCGATTCATGTGTTATAGAGATGCTACATTTGAAAAGTAGTGGCAACATTTAGAGCAGATGATGTTTACTTGAGCAGACATTTTCAGATTCTTCATGAAAAAATAAAAAATAAAAAACGCATTTTACCTTACACGGTTTTACAGCCTTTTTTAACAACAAAAAACATTTTCTAATTGTTCAAAACTCAAAATCAAACATTCTATGGTCAGTTTTCTTGATGGCTTACTTTTGTGTAATAATAATAACTTGGTGTGTGTATATGAACACTTTTTTTTCTCACCGTTTTTCGTCAACACACTGACTGCTACAAATATAGAGCTCCCCACCAGCTCTGCAATATTTGGAAAGGTCTGTGTGATTTGCTCCCTCGTTAGTCTGGCCACTCCGTCACCTTCCAGGATCTGACATGATGTGAAGCAAAAGTTTGTCATCAAGAAAATATTTAACTCTGATATTAATATTTCAGTCAGAAATTTACACTAATTGGCATCATTAATCTAAGCAAGCACATCTCAACAACAGCAACAAGAGCATATGTCTTTCTAGTTCTGCATAATTCAACTCAAAAAGTTACTCACGTTGCATAATATTATTACAGTAAGCAAAGAGTTTCTTCCTGTTGATTTAGATAAATATGGCACACAGCTTATCCAAACTTAAATAACTCAAATTAACAGAAAATGATGCCTGAACTGCGTCACACTGTGTGGAACACATTGGTGTGAGTTTAACTTATCGAGTTGAATCGCTAAAATTCTCTTTTAGTGACATTAGAAATTACTGACATGCACCTGCAACGTCAGACAAGTAGAAAATACTTAAAAATCATGTAGAAAACTGCAAAACTGAAATAAGTCTGCACCGTACCGTAAAGCCTTATTTATCCCTTTTACCTTGATTTTCTGTAGAGAGTCAGGAAAGCTTTTCTTACGACCGTCTTGAACAACTCCAAACAGAACGTAGGCCGTTCCATCCACTGCCTCCCCAAAGTTAGATCTGAAACAGCAAGTAAAATATTAACTTGGACGAATGCTTTAGTCACACTTCTATCTTTTCATCTGCATGATACTTGCATAGCTTTGATGTTGACTGTGAGATCTTCACTGTCTACATAGAAGAAGGGGCTTCCAGGCGTCAGCGTAACTTCAAAACTATGGAGAACTGCAGAATGTGCAGACATTCATGAGAACCTTTTGTCTGTTTTTATCAGGCATGGATGATGGCATTATTATTATTATTATTTCTTTTAAGTGGAAAAGAGTTTTACCATATTCTTTGACCTCAAACTCAAAAGTAAAGCTCTCTTGTGGGGTTTTCCTGAACTTGGCCACAATTTTCCAAACTCCAAAACTACATGCAAACATGCAGAGAAACAAGTATTATTTGTGCACTGAGAGAAAGGAGCTAATTCATGTTCAATAACATTTCACACATATTCTCCCTGAGACATGTGTGTTTCTTGCTTTCAGTCAAATGAGAATAATAATTATGTTAATTATACAACATATTTTAAGTGTTCACAACATATTTAGTGTAACTAAAGGCTTTAATTATAAATTTTAGTTCAGAGACCAGTGGGAAGTATCAATAAAACCACATTTTAAAAAAATTATTGTAAATCATTTACCTGACGACTTCAGGAAGTCTATAGCTGCTATAACCCAGCCCTGCTCTTAAAGTGTTCCAGTCAGATTGTACAGTGACGCCTTCAGGAGTCTGTGGAAAAAAAACAAAAAACCTTTGACTATTCACTGACATTAACCAAAACAACAACAAAAAAACTCGCTATATTTTGCAAAGTATCATGTTTTTCTTTATTAATTCCAATATTTCAGCTATTCTTTGGTCCACCTCATGGCAACAAGTACAGTGTGGAAGATTTGCAGGTACTTTATTCTAAAATCTCTTTCTATACCAAAACAGACTTACACACAGTCCAAGGAAATATTTCAGATAATAAAGTCTTTTGGGGAATATACTTGGGCTTCTGAAGATATTTTGTTTGTACATCCACATCCACATGGTACTGGTACAGAAGAACATAAAGCAGTTACTGAAACTTAAAAGTACGTTACCACAATCTCAGTGTCCACGACTGCATTTGTTTGAGGCTCCATGCCAGGACTGACTGCAAAAATCCTGTACATAACTTTTAAAGACAACAAGAAAAAAGATATAAAACACATTTTATCATCGGATAAAGTGAAATCTAAAGGAGAATTGCTCTTAAAAAGACACAGACAGACATACTGCCTGCCCCCCTCCCTGAAGGAACAGTGTTTCCTTTTAAGCTGTCAAGTAATGCTGCTGAAGCTCTATGGTACATTAGTGGTCTATCCAGACCTGTCAGAAAACAAATACCTAACAAATAGATAAGCTTGAAACAGGGTTTACTTTCTTTTTCCTTTGCTTGTATATCTTTTCCATAGATATCGTCGCTGTGAATATAAATGTGGTTAACTTTTTCTCTGGTAATACTGGTGAGTATAATTCATTTCAGACTGTAACCATTGTGTAGCTGTGACTGAGAGGAAAATGTATAAACTCACCGTTGCTGTTGGGAGAGTAGATGCTTTTGTCAGTCTGTATGAAAATGTACCCGGATTGGAAGGACACCAACACAATTTTTTCCAACAATTTGTTTGGGAACTGTGCTTGGAGATACACGAACTGCTTTCTGTTGGGGTCTTTACTGAAGTCTGTTGCCTCAATCTGGGAGTAAAGCAAAGTAAAAAATTTAAAATGATTATGTTCATGTACATTTTGGGGATTTAATTAGTTGTCCGCCAAAGAGTCTTTTGTGAAGAAAATACCTTGAAATATTTGAATTGAGAGCAGAGGACTTAAGTCCTGTTGACAAAAAGCTTGTTGGTTCTTTTAATCTTTTGGTTCTTTTATCTGTTTGTTTGATACAATCTTATCAATAATTTTGAGGTAAACCTTCGGTCTGATTTTGAGTGACAGAGCATTGCAACAATGGTCATAATTCTTAAAGCGTATCTGAACCAAGTTACCTGAATTTTCCCAAAACTCTGAAAGTTGTTTGCCTTATTAAGGGTCACAGATGTCGATGCGAGTGTTTTAGTTTTCATTGGATAATTCATTGCTTTGATTTGCACAGGTATGGCGTCTTCTTGCACATAATCCTGAACTTCAACAAAGATGATTTCTGTCGTTTCTACTCGGAGCAGGTTGGGTGCAGACAAGACCTCCCTGGAGAAGCAAGCAGACATGAAGGAGAAATCAAAACTATTTTTGCATGGAAATTGTCATATCTGAAATACGGGAGAAACGGCGACGTAGCTAGCTTATTTAAACTGTTTTAATTTTTTATAATTTCATCTAAAGAGTTTTGTTTACTTTTTACGGGCTATAAGTTGCAGAAAATTGAAAAAAAAAATCCCTTCAGCTTAAACATAATGAACTCATTCACATTAGAAAAACCTGCAATTTAAACAGGGAGCATGCACAGAAAAATTAGCTAAGACTAGCTAACCAGGGGGCAAACAACAGACAACGTTAGGCATTAATGACGGTAAAGGCAGCAATGTTTAATTAAAAAATATAAATGAAAGGACAAAAAGTAGAACCAGAATACGTCTAAACTTGTTTACACAACTTTCCCTAATTTATTTAGCTTCATTGTGAACTTGGGAACTCGAACTTGTGGTTTCACTAAAATTTGAAGACATTTCCTATTATTATTCACACTTCAGAGCAATCAAAGTGGAACTTCACAGATGTGGTTCTAGAAATGGAGAATATTTTATGAGCCTGACAACATGTAAAGATATTTCCGCTCCAGATGTAAAACAGCTGTCTTTCTTGATTAGAAAACATTATTATTATTATTATTTATGATACACTGCATTGTCCAAAAATGAATTTGACACATACAAACTGTACAGAAGTACCTCCAGTCTGACTTTATTCTCTGAGAACGTCTTATAAAACCAGCGTACCCATAATGTGTCAATGGGTTAGCTCTTTAAATGTAACTTTGAAGTTCAGAGAGACAGCAGGCGCAAATCGTGACACCGCACCTACTAATGGCACTTCTGGTGGCAGGTGGCAGCGGAAGTGCCAGTATGAGGTGCCGAGGTCAGCCGAGGTCAGCCGAAGTCAGTGACAACACTGGCAGCTAGTCCCGAAAACAGTGGCACTTGTGGTGCGCCATTAGTAGGTGCGGTGTCACGATTTGCGCTCGGCCCTGCTGGAAGTTCAGATAGATCTACTTACAGAGGAGCTCCATCAGCCAGAGAAACCAGTGAGAACCAAGCAAAAGAAGTCACAAATCCAAGCTGGGTCCAACTCATCATCCTGCTGGACTCCATTGCTGCTGTCAAAGTAAACTCCCCCAGTTACTCCCTTTTTATCGCGATGGAGAAGCTTGTATGGAGAGCCATTTCAGCCAAAATTAAATAAATAAATAAATAAATGGGTGAAATAAATAAAAAATGAGTAAAATAAATCAAAAAATGAAGAAAATGAGTGAAATAAATAAAAAAATTGTTAAATAAATAATTTAGCTTTTTCTTTAAACCAATTTTTCAGTTATTTTTCATATCAATTTCCCAATTTCTCTTTTTCATTTATCTATTTTTCATTTATCCCTTTATCTATTTACCCATTTTTGATTAATCTATTTTTTTAATTTAACCATTTTTCAATTTCCTTTTTCCATTAACCC
>NW_015114877.1:42773-50078 GCF_001443285.1 Poecilia latipinna
GGGTTAATGGAAAAAGGAAATTGAAAAATGGTTAAATTAAAAAAATAGATTAATCAAAAATGGGTAAATAGATAAAGGGATAAATGAAAAATAGATAAATGAAAAAGAGAAATTGGGAAATTGATATGAAAAATAACTGAAAAATTGGTTTAAAGAAAAAGCTAAATTATTTATTTAACAATTTTTTTATTTATTTCACTCATTTTCTTCATTTTTTGATTTATTTTACTCATTTTTTATTTATTTCACCCATTTATTTATTTATGTAATTTTGGCTGAAATGGCTCTCCATAAGCTTGCCCCTCCTAGTGGAGTAAAGCTCCGAAGTCCCAATCAGTCAGTGTGGAGAAGTGGTTTGGTAACCTTTCACCAAGTCTTTGTTTCCCTTTTTTTCTGGACTTTTACATATTGTGAAATGGTTCTTGCTCACAATTCAAATTCATTTGAGTCAGATAAAGTGTCCATTATACATAAAGAGGTAGTTTTGACCAATGTCCTTTTCAACAGAGCATTTAAAGAAACTGGTAGATGTTAATGTGTTGTTTGCTCATCTTTGTGTTTGAACTTTGTCATTTGCTGTCATTTTACAGTAAATGATGCAAAAGAGAGCACAGAGTCAACAAGTTCAAGGCCTGAACATGTTGGCACCTAGCAATGCATAACAACAAAGCAAACTTTCCAAGATGGCTTGTAGCCATCTGGTAGCATTTCTCAATACCTTGCTACTGTAGTGACAGATTTTATAGATTATTGAGTAACATCACTGTCAGTGCTTCCAGTCAAATAACACTGATTTTGAAAGGTTCCCAGCATTCACATTCTAGCCAAATAAAAGAAGTTACAAAGGTCAGTTTGTTTTGGCTAAACTGGAGACATACTACGCAATTTGGTAAATTTTACTCCTGGTTTTTTTCCTCTGGGAACGTCTGTATCAGTCTGAAGTGTTTGAGGTCAGTCAGAAGGGGAAACTGGGGCAAGGATCTTTTAGCGGGAGATCAACTAAACTCTGGGAGTGTGAGACCTTGCCTGATCACACAAAGTCTCCATTTCTTGAAGGGAATCTGGACGAAGCTGGATAGAATAAACCTACCCAACTGCAAACCCACATTGTCGACAGACAATGAAACGAGGCTTGGACACTGCAAAAGCTGGAATCTAAATTTAGTCATTTTTCTTGAGCTTTAGTTGACTTGATAAATCCTGTCGTCTGTAATCCATCACAAGGTGCGGCTATCAAGTGTGTGACCCGTGACACTGGAACGGATGCCATCTTGTTCCAAAAACCCAAACAAAGACAGACACACCCTTACAATAATCCACTCCTGTTGAAACTTTGCTATTACAAATGTTCATGTGAAAGTCATCATCACTTGCAGGTTCAGGCTGTGTTGGTCAGTCTTGGTTCCTGCTCCGCTCTCCTGTTTTCTGTCCTCCTTCCACTTCTCCCTCTCTCCTGTCCCTCCATGTCTTTCTCTTCCTCCTCCTGTGCCTCCTGACTTCATCCTGTTCCTACATGTAACTCCACAGCCGACACTGTCCTTCTCTGCTACTCAACAGCAACAATGCTAAACTTTGCAGCATTTTTGCAAATTTATAGTATTAGAACACAAATTGAATACAAAAAAAAAATTACTTAGGAACATTGCTGAGCATGTAGGAAGTGGTTTATAGATTTTATTTGAGTTTTTCCAGCTGGTTAAAATATGTTTAAAAAAAGAGGAGGACCACTACATGCATTGTCTGTATATTCAAATATAATGTACTTCACTTTGAACATACTTTCTCCTAATATGCTTTCCTTTGCAACACAAAACTATATGCCGTTTTAGTTAATCAAGCAGATAATTTTACACACATATGGTGTAACATGGTTGATAGACTACCTTTAATGTTCAATGTGTCCAAAAACAAGTCTGAGATGGGATGGCAGAGCCGTGTTTAAACCACTAGAACTTAATTTTCAATCCAACACATTTCGCACTTAATTTAGAAATCAAATAACAAATAATGTCTTTTTTTGTTTGTTTTAACTAGGAAATTACTCTAGATAAAACACTAGGTTTAGCAAAGTAGCATTTAATTACATGTATTTACTGCATAAATTTGACCAAAACAACAGTATAGTATTGAAAAAGGATTTTAGTTAATTGTAGGACTGTAGGATGAAATCAGATTTTCACAAACAATTTAAAAGCCAGCGCTTTTTGGAGTCTTGGAATAAAACATCTGAATTACTAAGAGACACTTTAAAACCAAACTATTGAAAATCATGCTGTCTGAATCTTGCACCATTATAATCTTAATTTTATTATGCATCAACTGAGAAGAAAAACTGCATAAAATAATTAAATAAAAATCTTGCAAAAAAAAAACATAAAACATTTGGGGTTTAATTATTTTATTCACACTATTATCCATTTGCATGTGTACTTAAAACAAGAGACACTTCCTGCAAATACATTTGCATGCTCTTTGTAACTATTTTAGTAAGCAATACTTTAGACATTAAACATCAACTTATAGGAGCCCTTTGTTAGTGACAGTTTATATAAAGTATGATAATCTCACTTAACAAGTTAAAACTGTGTTTGGAGAAAAAAAAAACAATTAAGAAGAAGGATTTCAGAATAACTAGCAATGTAGCTAACTTTTCATTTTCTATTTCTTCATTATACATCCAAAGTCTACTAGCTGATCCTCCATGAGCTCCAAATCCATACAAACAGGGCGATGTATGTCAGTCTGGCACTCCTCTGGGGTCGGCCAGTACTCGACCCAAGTAGTCTCACCAATGATGTACCGGAATCTGAACACAGAAAATCGAATGATGCGTTTAGTTTCCACAAACCAGGATTTTGGA
Source organism: Poecilia latipinna (assembly GCF_001443285.1). Taxonomy (NCBI): domain Eukaryota; kingdom Metazoa; phylum Chordata; class Actinopteri; order Cyprinodontiformes; family Poeciliidae; genus Poecilia; species Poecilia latipinna. The sequence continues at coordinate 45,634 of NW_015114877.1, forward strand.
CGGTTATGCTTTATTCACGGACCAAGTGGATCAGAGTATCAAAAATACATGTTACATGACTTCAAATTTTTATGAAATGTTTTAAACAAAACGTATCCCAAACTTTAAAAGTATTTTGGGTGTTTATTATCAAAGCTAGTTGAGTTCAATTAAAAATCATCTCACGATTCAAGGAGCTACACATTTCATTAAAATAACATTTTAAATCTTATCGACATGAAAACTGCTATGAGCCTCAATACAATTAATTAGTGAAAGTCTCCTGTCGATTTTCACCTAAAATATGACGACTTTTGGCTCTGCCATACACGACTTAGTCCTAATAGTGTCTAAACACTATTTATTTTGGGTAGTTGACAAGTAGTCTTTTAGAAAATTATGCATTTTCGAAAAATGTTTACTTGTAAAGTAACAAATTATACAGATTTAACAGAGAAACTAAATAATAAATATTGAAATGAAACCCATTTATCATTTAGTTAACTTGCTGAAAAATCTGAAATAATGTATAGTCTTAGGTTCAGCAAGAAATCCTATTTCCCTAGAAGTCAAATAAGCCTCCTCCTCGCCAGTTCTGAATCTTGAACCCATATAAACAACCCTTATGACATACAACACACTTACGAGGTGCCGACGATGTGAATATCAGCTGATGTACCCATGATCAGGTAGGTCTTGCCTGGTCTCAGATCTAGTGCCTCTCTGCAGTGCTGGTAAGTAAGGAACGTGCGGTATTGGTCCAGTGGACTCTCATCAGTAGTTCCTGGGCAAGAAAAGGTGTGTTGGAAAAGAGTAGAGTACAACATGCATTCAGGACTCGTTTATTGCCCTTAAAAGTTCATAGTTACTAACAGTAAAGGCAGATTTTCTTTGAATTCAAGCACAATCTCTTATGAACCTGAAGTAGATTAAAGTAGTAGTCCAAGAAATTTGTTTCTTTACACAGTATTGATATACAAACCATCAAAATAAACAGATAGCACCCACCGTTCTTAAAGGTTTGCAAAATGCGCACATTGTAGGAGTCGGTTGTGTAATTGTCAAAAAAATCCACCACAACCACTTTGTAAACTGAAATAAAGAAAATGTATAAGCTGTGATTCTCTCTCACTCAATAAAGCCTTTAGCAAAAAAAATTCCCTGTAATTCCACAATATAATAATAAACACTCTTACCAAAATCTATTTTGCTTGATTCTGTGGATTCACAAGCTTTTTCCAGACGGTTATCATTGCTGATTTTCTCTTTTCTCTGTTTGCTGCAGTTTTCTAAAAGATAAACAGGAAAGTAAGATACGTCTGTGAGGAGAGTGAGAGAGCAAATGTGTAATATATATTTGTAAAAACGGCTGTACGTCAATAATGTGTGTACATGCTGGATTTGAACATGTTTGAACAGGCCTCCAATACTGAGTGAAGAAAATTAACAACAATATCTTCAATACAAAACAATGAACTGAACTACAAAAAAAAAACTACAAGAAAAAATTTTATTACACTCCTTTAAACCCTATTTGTATCATTTTCAACAAAGTTTTAAAAAGGATAAGAAAGAAAAATGGTGAAAAGTGTGTTTCCAAATGTGTTTTAGCATTCCAGGTGAGTTGTGTTGTGTTTCATGGTTCATGATCAGCTCAGATAATTACGTTACCTTCAGCACATAGACATGCCTCGCTCTGGCAAAGCCTCAGTAACTCGCCACTTTTCCTCTGAGGACGGTAGAACTTCACACACCGTTTCTCTGAAGCAACTAACAGAGAAACGCATAATAATCCATGAAGGTATTAATGTTTTAAGCATTTATACATTTACAACACAGATATTGAATGAACTGCATGCTCTCTGTGCTTTTAACGCAGACATAAATATCTTGTGACAGTAATTTGTTCAGCCTGAGTTGCATGTGTTGTTGTTCAGAAACCCACTGTCATAGTACTCGTAGACTGACACAGCAGCTGGCTGCAAGAACTCCACTGACATGCTCTGTTCTATCCTGAAGGAGATCTCTTCAGGCCGGGTGTGAGAAACCTGTGAGAAGAGGTGGTCATTAATATCATGACAAGGGTGTGTTGAACCACATTTCACTTTTTAATGCTTGTGTACTTCAAATGATAAAGCTACAAATGCTCCAGATATGCTAACACAACCGCCAATGATGCGGTACGTTCAAAAGAATCACGTGGTTATTTTAGCGATTGCTAGGTTTGACAAATCTTAAAAACTGGAATTCAAATGTAAAACATTTTGATTTCAAAACAGCCAGAGACACATTCTTACCTTATTCAGATAAATGATCAGGGATCCCTTTTCTGACAGCTCCTTGTTTGCCTCATATTCATCAATGATGCGATCACGCCCTGTAGACAACTACACAACCAGCGGATTTAGAAAAGCTTGTGGTTAGTATTAGATCTGATTCAGGACCATTTATTTTAGCTCCCATGTTTGTGAGCGACTCTTACTGCATCCAGGTCATTTTTGTTAAATTTATAGCCTGTTGGTAAACCAATATCCAAGATTGACATGGATGCATTGCGCTCCGTGTTTTTGTACCTGCAAACACACAGAAACAAATGTACAAAAACATTTAAGAGTGTCACAGAATCTCATGAATGTCAGCAATGCCTCAAACAGTAACACAAGCTTTTAAAAATATTTACATCATCCCAGCTGAAAATAGGAAAATGCTTAGTTTTATATTTCATCAATAGGCCACAATATGACTTAGCCTACTTACCACCTCAGTGATACATGAGTCTATAATAGTAAGTGGCTAATTCTTTATCCTGCAGTGTTGTATGTTGTAGCTACAAGACTACTTTGCTTTTTTTGTACTCTTTCGGCTAATTGATGCAAGCAGTCATTTTTCTCTGAAGTATAGCTTGTATTTAGTGCTTTGCTCGTGTATTTATTGCCTCATTTGTGTTCAAATTTGATGTAAATTTGAGAACCTTTGTCTTACTGCACAAATGCTGTGTGGGTGCATCTCGATACAGACCCAGGGTCTTTATGGTGCTTCTTAGGCTATTCAGTACAGCATGAGTTGCTAATATTACAATTGCAGTCTTGCTGCATTGTGTGAACTTTAATAGCCAGATTGGAAGTTAAGGTCAGGATCAGGATGTTTTCTTCTATTGCGCCTTAGACAGCTTCTTGTTGTTATATGTTGTGTGTTGCACAAAATGTTTCAGTTTAGTCATAAAAGTGCTAAGTGAACTGACATTTAAATATGTTCCTATATAAAATGTTTTTAATTAAAATTTTATAAGCACATTTAACTGAGCTAGCATAACAATAAAGCAATGGCGGTACTCACAAAACTAATATCTTGAGCTTGTACACTCTTTTATTTTCTTCAGAGCTCACTGCAAAGAACCACATTTGATTACAGTTACATTGACAAAAAAAAAGGCAAGCAGGGCAGATACAACCAAACCCCAAATAATAAACCATTAAACAAAGATAATAGAGGGAGGAATGACAGTACCTTCAATAAGCTCCACTGTCAGGTCAAACATCTCACAGTCACTCTCCCTTTTTGTTGGTATTGCATAATAAAGTGAAACCATCTGAAGCACAGAAAAAAAAGAACTGTTGCAGCCTCAGAAAGTTTTTGATTACACAGCACAATGAATTTCAACCTGGATTTCTCTGGAGTAAACCAGCTCAGCATCTAATACTGACACAGCATCTTCAAGAGAAAAGGAATAATAGCAATTGAGTAGGACTGGGCCACATCATATTATTCACGATAATACTGATTAAATAAAATAAAATAAAATAAAATAAAAAATTAAAAAAAATAGTTGTTTTTTTCCCCGTGAATTTTATCGCGATGTGTTGATTTTACACCGTAAATACATCATACTGTCACCCATGCAGCAACATTCAAGTTGTAAAGCTGAAGGCAAACATGGCCGAACTACAAAGGAGGTTTTACAGTCTGGGCTGGACTGAATTTCACAAAAGTAGCTGCTATCTGCAATAAGATAAGGACATAGAGAAGCTTAAGAAGTGCTTTTTCCTGCATTTACTTATTGTTAATCAGACGTATTAAAAGGAAGATTTAATTTTAATAAGCTGCAGTAAAACTGAGTATGACACATCTTAAAGCTTTTAAAATTACTACAAGTAGTTACTGGATGTATATCTTATCTATTATATAGCTTATAATTCCCTGCATGCTCCAAAAAGGTCAAACTTTGTTAAAACTTTGCGAGGGAAAAGTTATGAAAATAAAAGCATTTACAGTCTCATTAGCATATAAATACAGAAAAAAAAATTCACAAACAATGAGTTATACTTACATTAAACATTGCTTCTCCTGTCCCTGTTGCAGTCACTGTGACATCCTTATTAATGCCTTCAAACTGTTGGGGAAAATGGGAAATTGCTTACAGAAGAAGAAAAAAATTATATATATATATATATATATATATATATATA